>NC_052482.1:20065032-20203521 GCF_009730915.1 Dioscorea cayenensis subsp. rotundata
AACACTTGCTAAATCAACAAATGTACTAAAATTTCAAAGCAGGACATGACCATAATCACAAAAGAGGAAGCTTCAAAGAGAAATGAAAGAAGCCATGTAAAAGTTAAACATGTACACTTTAATCCTCTTGTCTCACGTTTCTTCAGTACTCATAATATCTATATGTACGTCCTTTTCTCTAGAAGGCTAACTTAAGTGATCACAATAAGTTAATAGCACCACCTCAGCTCAAAACCTCATTCATCTCCTCATTTGACCACCAACTTCTGTTTCACAAACTTTGCCTCCGCTTTAATTGACCAAATCCACATAATATTAACTTTTTTATGTATTTACATATAAATTTTAGAAAAGGTTCAATACTCGGAAACTAAGACATCTCTCATTCAATGAAAGACCTCATGATTTAGCGCACGTTTTTAACCAATTTTGCCTATTAATACCAAAATAATAAGTAAACCACATGCATATACTTAAGTTATATTGATGCATTATCATCAATCCTTAGAGACCTCTCATGGAATATTGCATGGAAGACTGGCCGGAGCCAATCATCAACGTTCAGTCCATTGCCGAAAGCGGAGACACCATCGTCCCTTATCGTTACATAAAACCGCCTTCCCATCGGCCGGAAATCCTAAAATCAACACCACAAGAACAAACCATACCAGTGATTAACCTTGCAGGGTTAGAAGGTGATGAACATGCATGCAATGCCACAATGCATGAGATCTCAGTTGCATGCAAAGAATGGGGGTTCTTTCAAATAGTGAACCATGGTGTGAGACCAGAGTTAATGGAGAGAACAAGACAAGTATGGAGAGACTTCTTTCATCTACCAATGGAGGAGAAAATCAAGTATGCTAATACTCCAAAAACCTATGAAGGTTATGGCAGTCGTCTGGGGATTGAAAAAGGTGCCATTCTTGATTGGGGTGACTACTTCTTCCTTAACCTCCTCCCTTTGTCTCTCAAGAACCATAACAAGTGGCCATGCCTCCCTGAAACTCTTAGGTAAACATCTATATATATATATATATTATATATACATAAACAAATGCATGCTTACATGGCTACGTACGTAAATGATTTATATATATAGGGAGACGGTTGAAGAGTGTGGGGGAGAGGTGGTGAAGTTTTGTGAGAAGGTGATGAAGATGGTGTCAAAGAGTTTGGGGTTGGAGGAGGAGTACATGAAGAGAGTGTTTGGAGGGTATGGTGATGAAGGAGTAGGGGTGACCATGAGAGCCAACTACTACCCTAGATGTCCTCAGCCGGAGCTCACTCTGGGGCTGTCACCGCACTCGGATCCCGGTGGAGTCACTGTGTTGCTCGCCGACGAGCGTGTTCAAGGACTTCAGGTTCACAAGGATGGTGCTTGGGTTACTGTTCAACCACTTCCTCATGCTTTCATAGTCAATCTTGGAGACCAAATTCAGGTCACATTTTTTCTCACTCTCTTTGCTTTTTATTTCTTTATTTTTAAAGATTCTTGGTGTGTTTTCTATTAAAAATATGTTTATTTTAATTATTTGAAACAAATGTGTTTTTGTTTGATGTTAAGATCCACAATGACCCTACTTCAAAGGTTGCATATGAATAAACATTGATTAAAGGGAGGACACTTAATCAATGTTTATTCATTAGTCAAAATTTTATAATTTATCAGTTGAACTATTGATTTTTTTTAGTCAAAATTTTCATTGGTTGCTTTTAAAACAAGTTGGTTTTAAATTAAGTTAGGTTTTGACATGATTATTCGTACTCAACTCCAAGTACTTTGTTTAGAAAAACATGTTGATTTCATATGACTTAATTATTAGTATGTTTGTATATAAAGAAGCAGTGGCAGATCTTCACACTTTGTCAAAAAAAGAACTCAACTGTAAATAATAAAAATATTATGTATAAGTTTAAAATTTTAAATTTAAATTTAAATATATGCCGTAGAGCTTCCGTAAATGATATGGTTGAGATGAAAATACCATTTATAAAGAGGTAAGCAGAGTTTCCGCATAAATAATAAAAAATGGAGTATATAAAGACGCATGTAGAGCTTCCATAGATGACTAATTTGAATAGGAGAGGTGTTAATAAGGGTGAATGGATATGATTTATTTTATTACTGTTGTGATGGAAAATCATATGGTTAAGATGAAAATACTGTTTATCCCATTTTTTATTGTACTACTACTCAACTGTTTAAAAAACACTAATTATGGAATAAATGATGTTAATCATTGGATTTCAATCCAACAGGTGGGAGAGAACGTTCTTAGATAATTATCAACAATATTCTCTGAAAACTGGCTCTCTAAATATATACCTAATATATATATATATATATAAAGTAAGAATTTTTTTACTTTTGGGCCTATATATATTAAATAAAAAAAAATTTCAACTTTTGGGAGGTTGGCCTCCTTTTCCAAGATGTCTACTACGGTCCATCCTTGTAAAGATAGTGACTCTTTTTCTTTTCCAGTGAGAAATTGAGATCAACTCCCTCTCACGACATTATTGGTTGAGGTGAATAATCCGTCCACCTTCTCAAAAAAAAATCTATTATAAAAAATCTAAAAACCACACAGTTATTGTATTAAGAAAATATATAAATGTGTTATATTGTTTAGCAAGTTTACCAGTAATGATTTGATATTTAGGAGTCGATAAATAGATAAGTCAATTTTAAGACTAGAATCCATCACATACTTATCAGACCCAACTCGGGCATTAATCCGGTCGAGGCTCTGGGTCTTAGGTCAATTTGTTCAACCGTCGGTCATTTGGGTCAATGCTAGGTTAATAGAAATATTTTAAAGTATTATTTTTAAAATTATAAATTATTTTAAATTATATAAAGATATATAATAATATTAATGAATTATTAGTTATCAAATAAATAATTTGATGGAAAAAATAGAAAAAAAAACAATTGTTAATGCCTTATTTGGAAGCAGTAGAAAAGAGGAAAAAAACATAAACTTAACAAAATTACATATACACCCTTCAACTTATTAGAAAAAAAAAATCAAAGGATGAAAATGTCACTTCAATTATAAATTATTGATCCGGCCGAGTTAAGGAAACTCAGATGGGTCACTGGGTTTGACCCGGTTAAAGCAGGTCAAGCTGGGTCAAAGCGAGTTGATTGCATAAAAGGTCTAATTAGAGACCCGGACCGGTTTAAGCACCGGGTCATCAGGTCAACCGGTCCGACCATTGGGCCGATCCGGATTTAATAACTATGATCCATCTAATTAAAAATAATAGATTCATGCTTCGATACTAATTAGCACATAATTAATTAAGATGTCATGTGATATTATGCAACAATTTGAGTCAAAATAATTATTAGATAAAGTAAATAGATTAAAGTGATAACTTCAAAGAAGAAAAATTTATATGATGATTTGAACAATCTATATATATAATATGTCAACTACGGACGTTCTCCGTAGAACACTTGTAGTTATTAACGGTGTCGGTATCAAATGAAGAGAGAGACAGAGAGGCTAGTAATTTATGGGCGTTGGTTTTTTTTAGCTTTGTTAGGTAGCTCTAGTAAAAATTAATTTTTTGACGATTTAAATTAAATTATAATTTAAATTATTGTGCATATAATTTTTCACTGAACTATTATTTATAAACACAACTATTATATTAGTACTGTTCACAAGCTTTTAAAGTAAAAAATATAATAAATAAATATAAGAAAAAAAACTCCAATTATTCTTTGCTCATCTAGATAATCCAACATACCATGAAGCCTTATGAATCTCACAATGTAATTTTAAAATATATTAAATTTTAACCAAACAATATTGATAATAAACATTTATTAAAATTAAAATTATTATTATTATTATTATTGACAAAACAAGAAGTTGAAACATGTAGGTGTCTAAGTGTCTTCATCATAGCGGTTGGATCCTATATTGTTAAAAAAACAAATTGTACTTTTCTGAAATATTTATGTTATGTTTTTAGTAAGTAACTGTGCACAACAAGTGAGTGAATAGCAGAGGGATAAAATTTTCTGAACCTAGGCAATCTTTCCTATTTTTGGAAACAAAATTTGATCAAAAGAATACTCCCTTTGGCATTATAAGTGTTAAGTGTCGGTTTTTAAAAATTTTATTTCCTAAATTATTTATCCATATATTTAATTTAAATATTAATTTTTTATATTTAATTTTATTATGAGTAATGATATTTTTACTAAATAGATTTTTCTCGAATAACATGGATGTTAAGTTGGCATCAATGTCAATATCCACGTTATTCTTTCCTTATTTTTTTTAAAAAAGAAAAATTTTAATTTCTTTTTATTATCTGAATTCTAAATTTAAACATTTAATCGTAAAAAATAAACATGTAAATGATAAGGTTTGTGATTTATTGTTTAGGGTTTAGGGCATAGGATTTAGGGTTTAGTATTTATTATTTAGGGTTTTAAATTTTAGAGTTTTAGGTACAGATTTTGTAGTATTTGGGTTTATAATTTTAGATATAGTTTTTTATTTTTTTTTTTAATTTTAAGTATTTAAGAATTTTTAAAGTTCAAATTTGAAGTTTATATAATAAAATAATGACGTGGATGTCAAGTAGACCTGTCCAAGGGCCGGGCTACCCGCCCAAGCCCGAAGGCCCGCCTGAAAAATGGGAGGGCTTGGACAAATATATAGGACCTGATGTCCGGGCCTTCGACAAAAAAAGCTCATTTTAAAAATGGGTCGGGTTTGGTTTTCATTGTTAAAAGCCCGACCCGGCCCGAATTATAAAATATATTTATTAATTAGTTTTGTATATATTTATATATATAATGGTTTGAATTTCTATTGATTATTTGTTAATTAGTTTTGTATGTACTTATATAATACATATTTATTGTTGATTGTCATTGATTATAATGGTTTGAATTTTAGTTGTTATAATTGTATAAATATTTGCATTTGGTATTTTAATTTTTAAGTGTTTTGTTAAATAATATTCGGTCATATTCACATATTAATATTATTGTTAAGTTTTTTTTATAACTTATATATTATTTGATGAAAAACCTATTTGGACGGGCTTGGGCGGGCCTTGGGTAGAGATCATTAAATTTGGGCGGGTTTTGACAAGGGTTAAGGCCCATATTTTCGGGCTGGGCCAGGCTTGGACAAGCTTGAATTTTAGTAATTATGGATAAAGCCCGGCCCGGCTCATGGACAGGTCTAATGACAAGTTGGGCATTCACGTCATTCGGAACCTATTCGGTAAATCTATTCGGTAAAAATAACATTGTTCTTTTATTAATTTATTTAAATATATATGTTAGTTTTTAGCATTTACACAACAAGTGAGTGAATAACATTAATTGAAGTGAGTAACTTGTTCATTTTATTAAAAATAAATAAAAAATTAAAAACTAGTGGATTTTGAAATTGATGATTATCTTTATTTTATCCCATAGATTAAGGTACATGTTTCCATTTTTTTTTTTTATTTCACTGGCACAGAAGAAATCATTGGTAATCTAATGAAATTAATATAGTAAGAGTAATAGTTTGGTCGAAATGGAAAAGTTCCAAATTATTATGAAAATTTTATATACAGTTCCTTTTAAGTTGAGAAACTAATGAAATATCATTTTTTTTTAAGGATGGAATATCAATTTTTCTATTACAAAACAATCCAATAAATATTTCAAATTTAAAATATTTTTTATATTCTGAACAATCTTAATAGGAAGATTTAACTGATTATATGTTGCTAAAAAACCCTTACTAAACAGGTTACATACCCTGGCCCAGTAAACAACCATGAGCAATGCTTGAACCTTTTCTTTCCTACACTGATTCTCTGTGTTCTTGACTTCCAGCTTCATGTCTCATCAGTTGTTGAATGATTTTTACATCTTTGAAACTTGCTTCTCAAACACTATATCCAAACAAAGAACAGCTGCCATGTACACTTATTAACAAATTTGTACATGTTTTCATTCAGATGGTGAGCAATGCTATTTACAAAAGCGTCGAGCATCGGGTAATGGTGAACTCAGAGGAGGAGCGAGTCTCCATCGCCTTCTTCTACAACCCGAGAGGTGACATGCTCATCGGCCCAGCCAAAGAGCTTGTCACCCCAGCTCGACCTGCATTTTGTAAGCCCGTGACTTGGAATGAGTACCGTCTCATCTTGCGCAAGCAGGGCTTACACGGCAAAGCCCAAGTTGATTCTTTGAAGCCCTCGTGATGCACCCATCGTTATCAATACTCATTGTATGAATTCTTTGACACGAAGGATCTTAACAATCAAAAGTATTACGGAGAAATTGGGTGTTCCCTAACATTTTCTTGGCATAAATGAGTTGAAAACTCTAACTTGATTAGATTGCCAGCTACTAGAATACATGCAAACAATCAGTCACTAAACAAAACGATACAAATGCGCTGTTTACAGAAATATCTCTTACCAAGCATAAATATATCAGCTTTGTCAAACACGGACGAATTTTCAATAATGAGCTATAGAAGGAAGAAGTAGATGTCTTCAAGCTACGGTCTTCCTCTTTTCGAGCTGCAATTAGGGCATTTGTATTGCTTTATGCTCTCGGCTTTTGCAGGTGTTATCTTCACACACTTCCCATGGAACCACCGTTCACACACATCACACCCAATCCAGAATTCATCTGCATTATAGTTGCCACCACAAGTTCCGCAAAGTGTTTCACTGTGTTCATCGTCATCTTCACCGAAATCATCATCAACTGGCTTTGAATGGCTCTTTATTTGTCCGTCACTTGAGCGCTGAATAAACCAATTTGTTAATCAAGCCATAGAGGAAAAAGTATACATCATATTACTGAATATCTTACCTTCGCTGACAGCTTGGATTTACTTCCGCTGTCCATACCCTTGTCTTTTTGATGCTTCCTATCAGTCACCATTTCAAATACTGTAGGCAGATCATTGATCATGCTAAACAGTCGTTTCCTGCCAGTTTTAAACACCAGCTGAACGATTTTCCATAAAATTTTGTGCTTCAAAGTGGCAAGGAACTAATGGAGTAAATGAAGTTGAACAGAAAGACATTGCTAAACTTCAAAACTGGGCCATTTATGTAAAACATTTGAATGAACGAACCACTTCAATTTGTATCAAGCTCTGAGACTTGTAACATTCATGCTAGTTTTACACAAACTATAGTACAATTATCTAAGTTCCAATATATGCACAAGTATACTTAAAATACAGTTGATTGGTCTGCTTAACCAATCACAGTTATACACTGTCAAGCTGATCTGAATCAATACAAAAGTTCTGAATTTGACACTGTCCATATTTCACAATATCAACTTCCCATATATATCACACAGTACACATCTCAAGCTCAATCCTGAACAAACCTGTCCCATTGGAAACCCTTCAAGTGACACATAAACAACACTTCCAATCATTACCACAAGCACTAAAGATTGTTGGAAACATTACAATCTTTCCTTTAAGTGCAGATAAGGTGAAGCATCCTTAAAAAGAGGTAGAAAGAAGGCAAATTCGATTGCAAAAATTGCATGTTCCTATATATATAGCTTCAAAAGAAACTCAACTCATAACACCATTACAAGGGGTAAGTTTCACCGGTGGCCACAAATGTTTCATTATTATAACGCTGTGGCCACAAATGTTTTTTTTATAACGTTGTGGTCACAAACTTAATCTCCGGTCGCACAGATAGCCACAATGCCATATTTGGGGGCTATTTCCGGCGAAGTTGATGAGATGGCTTCCTACGTAGATCATGTGTTTTGTGGCCACCTCATCAACTTCGCCGGAAATAGCCCCAAACATGTCATTGCGGCTATCAGTGCAACCGGAGATTAGTTTTGTAGCCACAAAGTTAAAAAAAAAAATGTGTGGCTACCGTGTTATAATGATGAAACATTTGTAGCCACCAATGGAACTCACCCCATTACAAGCTATATCACAAATTTGGTCAAATATAGTTACCTTCTGAATGAGAGAAGCCATGAAAACACAATTAGGATAACCAGGAAGCTGTCCTGATCTCACCTAACATGGCATCCAAGGCTCACAATTGAAAGTCAAAATATGTTTTTTTTTTTCTTTTCAAATAAGCATATGAAACATATACACAGAAAAACACAGAACATATAAACCTCAAATCAATCACAATCCAAACATTGAAGATTGAAGCAATGAACAAGCATAAGCATAGAATCAAGAGCACAATACCAAAAGTATACCTCTCATTGCGGTTGAGGCGAGCTCCCTGATAGAAAGCAACAGAAAGAAGCCACGAATCACTATGGACAGCAACAAGCGAGAGCCAATCCCTGCGTTGCATCCCGTCTCTGGAGAAATTGATCCCGAGTGCCGGCTCCGGCAGCTCCGGAGGCACCTCCTCAGCCGGCAACGTGACCTCCCAGGACTCATTCGGATGCCCGTAAAGGCAGAGGTTCTCCTTATCTACACAAACATCAATCACGAAGCCAAATTTACCAAGATAAGAGCAATCAAGAAGCCGATCTGAGACTCACCTGGATCACAGAGGGAGTAGAACTCGTCTACATCTGATAACCAGAACTCCATCAAATCAGTGATGAAGAAAACGAGAAAAACGAAAGGAAATCAAGGGAAATCAAGGGATTGAGAGCGAACCATGAGTGAGGGCACGGACGATGGCACTCCTGCGGCCACTGTAGTCCTTGTAGATCTCTTCCACGGTGCGAGGAGTGGACGAGACCGAGCTCATCTCCATGGCAGCAAGCTTCGAGATCTTCGGGAAGCTGTGGAGATTTGGGCAGAGAGCGAGGCGGAAGAGACCCACGAGATCCGACAGCTGTGTTTTTCTCCCGGGAATTGATCTGAACCGTAGATCGTTTGGATCACTGGTTGATCTTAATCGTCCACGGATCCTGCGTGGATGTTTTATGTTTCTATCTTACTTATGTACCCCTGAAATAACTTTTATTTCAGTTTGGACGCTCACTCTCATATCAATATATATATATATATATATATATAAAAAAAATATTGAGGTTGCAGCAGTGTTTGGTAATTTGATAATCATTTTAATTTTTAACATGGTTGTAGATAAAATTATTTAAATTTATTCAAATTTATTTAGTAAATTTATATATATATATATTTTTTTTTTGATAAAGTGAACAAACTGCTTACCTCAATTAGCATAGAAGAAAACTATTATTTTTCTATTGCCAAGGTTGTAACTAAATCAAGTCTTGATTATTCAAATTTTAGTGTTTTTTTAATAGATAAATCTCGATATATTAAAGAGGTAGAGCAACCAAAAGTACAAATTGACAAAGATGAAACAAAACAAAAAAAAGCAAACAAGAAATAGAAAATAACTCTACTAAAAGTGGATTTAGAGAGAATGATTACAAGAATAAAGCGCTAAAAACAACATAAGAAAACAGACAAGGTACAACAAAAACACAAAAAAAAAACAACAACAGGACAAGGAGAAATATAGAACAACAACGGCCAGCTGTGCCACCCTCTGTCCAGGTAGTGCTCTCAGAATGATCGCCTGGCTCTGTAAGGTTCCCTAGGAACTCAAGGTTGCATTTGGATGTGGCAACCGAGTCCTCTAGTCTCGCCTTTTATGGTATCTGGAGCTGCACCAATCCATAATAGCAACATATGTATGACTTTGATAATAAAATGATACTTGTGAAGATAAAAAATCATTTTAAAAAAATGTGTGCATTTTGTTCTAGTTAGATGCTTTAGATGATGGCCCTAACTATCAAATCCCCGATATCATTGAGGATTGAGGAAAGCCATGGTCTTCATGAGCTCCATAACCTCTCCAAAGAGTCAGGGGAAAATGGAATTCCAAAAGTTCAGATGAAGAAATTCCATATGTGATCATCGAAGGGGCACCGAAGGAAAAGATAATCTGTTGATTCGATCCCCGCATGACAGAGCACACATGTAACAAATGGCAACCGGTCACATCTTCTTGCTACTAGATTTCAAGGGTGAGTATTCGATTATCCCAAGCAAGGCAGGTGAAGAGATCAATTTTTCCTTGGACATGCACCTTTCCAAATCAACCTAATTATCGAGCAGATCATACCACCACGATTGATGAAAATATGTAGAAGGATTTGGTAGTGAAACCCCTGTTGGTTGTGAGGTACCAACGCTTACCATCACTTGATTCTTGTGTGAGTGTTGAGAACTTGTTAATTCTTTCTAAAACTGTCATATCTATATAGGAAAGAAGATATTGTAAGGTAATATTGAGATCCCATATAGTTTCGAAAGGTTGTCATGAAGTTCTAAACAACTCTTGGCAAATTAATCGGGGTGCACAATTTTTCAATTATTTATCAGATTAACTAGAAGAGGGTTGCACTTGAATATTATGGGAGATACAAGATCTAAAGACAGGTAGGTAGCTAAGTACTCCACTCTAGAAGAATGATCACTTTCGACGTAGCTAACTATAGAGGTTCCAAAAGGAAAAGGTTTGAAAGTAATTGAAATGTTTGACTTTTGATCCACACCATGGGATTCCAATTGATACTTTACACCACCATTTGCCAAGGCTAAGCTAAAGTCCTTCAGGTTTAAGATGTCCCACTTTCTTTGTTATTTTGGTTTACATAATCTTTTCCAATTTACCAATCTAGGCCCCAAGTGCTCGATTATCTGTTAACCAAGGGATATGATGTCCCTCTTGATGTTGTCAATTGCCTTAATCACCCAACATGAAAGTTTAAAGATTGGCATCTAGTAGGTTGGGATAGTTGAAAGAACATAATTGACTCAGGTTAATCCCTCCTCCTCCCCCAAAAGAGAGGAATTTGACCTTCCAAGCTGACAATTTTTCTCTCACTTTAGCAATTAGGGTCTCCAAATCCTGCGTTCATGGACACTTACTTGAGATGAGAACCCCTAAATAAGCTATTGGAAAACCCCCTTTATTATTGTTCACGGGTGAGTGCTAGATGGTTAACTGATCGCTGCCTGGGAATCTCATAAATGCTTGTCTTTTGAGAGTTGATGGTCAATCCCGACATACCTTCAAAAATGTATAAAATGAGTTTGATGATCCTTAAATCACCTACCATCCTGTTGTTAGGACTAGAAGATCGTTTACATACTGCAGGTGACACATTTTTCCTAAGATCTCTTAATGGGACACCGTACAGAAATCTCGGATTTCAAAGCGTGATTGAACATGGCATTGAGGATGTCCGCAACTAGAACAAACAATAGAGGAGAGAACGGGTCCCACTGCTGCAAACCCGTGCGATATCTCAATGATCTCACTTGTCTGCATTGGGATCCAGTGACTGAGAAATTCACTTTTAAGGATACTAGAATGAATATGATCTAACCAATCCATTTTGGCCTAAAACCATATGCATGTAATAGCTTTTGCAGAAAGTTCCAATCGATCATATCGAATTCTTTCACAAAGTCAACTTTGATTATGTGGCTAGGAATTTTACGTTTGCGAAGATTGAAAATCAGTTCTTCAGCAATAGCCAAGATGCAAAGGTTCTTCATGAAGGTAGATTGTGTGGCGTCTACCAAAGTGTCCATGATTTTGGCAAAGTCTAGAGGCAAGGACCTTTGAGAGAATCTTGAGGGATGAGTTTATAAGACTGATAGGATGAAAATTATTTGGATTTTCAAGATTGCCTTTTTTTGGGATTAGGGCAATAAAGGCTTAATTAATTCTTTCCAAATTAGAGCTCCTGCTAGGGGAATCTTTACCTAATTGGATTAAGTCTTGACCAACCACAAACTTTTGGAAGAAAAATAAAAGATACTTATTCAGACCGTGTCCTTTATCTACACTCAAGTCATTGGTGGCCCTTTTTATCTCTTCTGTCGTGATAAAAGAGTCTAGATGGTTGAAGTCAACTCTTTCTTTATACATTAGTAAAATGGAAAAAAATAAAAATTTATATATCTTTGTACATTTTTGAAGAATAGTTTTTGTTTGATTTAAATATAAGTAAACAAAATTGAATACAATGTAGAGTATGTCAAAGAAAAATAAAAAATAAATTTAGAGTGCAAAGTTTATACTAAAGCATTAATAAAAGTTGATTATGATAAAATTTATTTTGACTGCCTTGATTGTAAAATTTATTTTGATAATTACTCATCGTTTATTCGCTTGTGGCACAAACCAAAGTTCATGTTTCATCAATTATGCAGAGGTAACTTTGGATAATGGTGGGTGGCAATCTATGAGTACTAATAAGGCTATAAATGAACCAATGCGTTCGTTAAAAGCTCGAAGACTCAGTTCGTCAATGGCTCGGCTCAACTTGTTCATTAAGCTAAACGAGCTATTTTTAAACCTAATTGTTAAGCTCGTAAGATAAATGAGCTGAACCTAAACACTACCAAGCTCGGCTCGTTAAGGCTCGTGAACATACTCATTTATATATTGTTAAAAGGTCATTTACAAGAATTGTTAAAGAACTCGTTTATTGTATCGTTCGAGGCTTGTTTATAAGAATCATTAAACGACTTGTTTATTATACGTAAAAGCTCGTTTATTTTGTTATTATTGTTGACTTATTTAATGAGGTTTTCTAACGAGCTTGAACTCGAGTCTAAACTCGTGCCAAGCGGTCCAAGCCTTAAATGATTCCACATGTAAGCTTAAATTATTATTTTACTGAAATGATTCTCAAGCTCAAATTGAGCAGAGCCATGGTTGATAATGATTCATTAAATGAGCTGGCAAACGACACACTATTAAATACAAAAATAAAAAATAAAGAAAATTGTTGAGTCTTAATTGAACTAATGAGCCGAGTCTAAGCCTCAAAATTTCTTAACGAGCCGAGTCTGAGCCTCACTAATAAAGCTTGAAATAAGCTCGGCTCAAGCTCGAGCTTGGTTTAAATAGTAACGAGCCAAGATTGAACATGGCAAAGCTTGGCTTGGCTCGTTTATACACTATACTAACAAATAAACAATAATTGAAAATATTCCTATTGAGTTTCGGAAAGAGTATTTAAGTATTTTTTTTTATTAGATTAATATTTTTGTATTTGATTTAGTTTCGGATTGAATATAATTGCTTCCTAATTAAAAAACTTTGGTCTAATGAAATTGAAAAAATATATTTAATAGATATTTTTATTGTATAGAGTTTGAAATGATGCTAAATTTTTTTTTTTGGATGGCTCCCATTCACTAGATGAATTTATATGAGTTAGATTAGTTTTTAGCGTTGTGCATGCCTCTCACACATGAGTTGGCCACTTTATAATTATTTTTAAATTATAAAAATCCTATTTTAGTAATGAAAATATTAGCTAAAGTGTATTTTACTTTTATGAACGTTTTTTTTTTAATGAACACATTGGGACATGAATTCTTTTTTAAGAAATGAATTTGTTTATTTTTACTATATATATATATATATATTCACTTATTTTTATAAATACTTTAATGTAGTATTTTAATGCAATAAACCTACACAGATACTTTTACCACTTCAGACAAGGGCACAAATTAACACTATTTCAAATACTTTTATAAAAGAAAAAGGTAAAAAAAAAAAAAAGTTACCGGTCCACAGTGTCCAAATGGGCCCCACCTCACACGCGCGCCATCACTGACTAGCTTCGTCACCGCCCGTGATCGCCGGCGACTTTCCGTGGATCCCTTTGTACTCAGCATCACTGGGCCCCACTTCCCATTTCCCTTTATATCTCTTTCGCTTTTCCACTTTTCCTCTATCCCTCTCCTTCTCCTCACGAGCCTCACCGGATCCAATCGCCATGGCGGAGCTCTCGGGCGCCGACGTCGAGAAGAGGACGGCGGCGGCGCAGGCCTGGAAAGCGCTGCTCGGATGGGTGGGCTTCCTCGTCGGCGTCTTGATCCAGATCGTGAGAGTCTCCCCTTCCTGGGCTCGTGCAATCTCCCCCGTCGGATTTCGCCATCTGTTGACTGGTTCTTCTTCTGAGTCTGAGCCGGCGTTCATGGCCCTCCCCGTTGACGCCCCTACTGATACTCCGCCGCCGCTTTCACCGTCTGCTGCTGTGCCCATCGGGAAGCTCACGGTTTGTGGATTTCATTCCTTGTTTGTTCTATTGCTACTGAAATTCTGTGGACGTTGTTATTGATTTCCATTGTTTGTATGTCTATGGTTAATTCTTCAGAGCTCTTTAGAATCTCAGAGCTGTTGGTTGAGATTTAAGGGTTTGATTTTGAGTGATGGCGTTGAAAATGATCATGAAGTTTAATGGTGGAGTTGAGATTGGCAAGGTGGTTGTTTGATGATAATGTGTGAGCGGATGAATGGATGAGTGTTCTTCAATTCTAAGCCACCAACTAGATAATCCTGATGCAGTAGATCAATCTGCATATAAAGTTCTTAAAATTTTAATTAGGATTTGGTGTCATCACTGATTACTCCTTGGATTGAGTTAGTTAGTTAACAATATTATATGTTTAGATACGTTAGTCTTGTTCTTGAGATCAATATTATAGCTTTAGCATTAAGAGATTATCTGTGATGGTACTGTACTAGACTGGCATGAAATTGGTGATGATAGGAGAGCACATACTTGCACGAAATTGATAGTGAGTCCACACTGTTCTGATTAGTCATCTTGGTTATTAGTTGTGATGGTACCGTTGTAGACTGGCATGAAATTGGTGATAATAGGAGAGCACATGCTTGCACTAAATTGATAGTGCGTCCAAACTGTTCTGATCAGTCATTTCGGTTATAAATTGTGCAGGTGATCATTATAGTAGTGTTTAGCATATAATTGACTCAAATGAATGAAGCAAATAATTTGGAAGTACTGTGCATCATTTCAATTTGTGAATTGGATGATTAGATTGATAATGTAGGGGCAGATGTTCAGAAGTATTTATTATATTTTTTTTGCTATCTTTTTGGGAGGGAAGGATGACTATAAATGCACGTATAGATCATTATGCACTGGGGCTGATGGGTGAAAAATCTCAACAAAATCAGTAATCTTAAAATTTTGCATGGTGAGAAATTTAAGGTTTTTTTTAAAAAATAAATGGATAAATCATATTCATTAAAATATAAAAGTTTGAAGCTTTCTATCAATATAATGAGATTGAAGTCGTGAAACATGATTTGTTATCATTAAAGAATGATTGTCTGTACAAAACTTGTACATTCTCCATCAATAACGCTTGACAGTAAGGGGCTGCCCTGTAAGAAACGGAAGGTGGTGACATTGGCGT
Organism: Dioscorea cayenensis subsp. rotundata; assembly: GCF_009730915.1. Classification (NCBI taxonomy): domain Eukaryota; kingdom Viridiplantae; phylum Streptophyta; class Magnoliopsida; order Dioscoreales; family Dioscoreaceae; genus Dioscorea; species Dioscorea cayenensis. The sequence goes on from NC_052482.1 coordinate 20,080,281, forward strand.
CTGTTCTCAATGTGGAATCATTGAGGCCATGTACTGTAGATTTAACATTTTTACAGAGTATTCAACTAGAAAATATTATGAATGTTCTCATCTGGTTATCATATTTTTTTCTAGTTATATTATTTTTGGATTAGACTTTCAAACTTTTAAAAAAAATGAAATAGAAGCAGAAACTATGAAGCTGGGGAAAAAAAATACTTGGGGTTGACCGGAAGTCTTCTATTTTTGTTTTTAAACTACGTTGGTTTGCATGCATATTTTCCATTTTCTTTCTGTACAATGAGCCAGAGGAAAGAAAATTAAGCGCTAGAAATACTGTTTTGTGTTGTGTTTCAAACATTTGCAATTGAACCTGTTTTCTTTTTTCTCCTCACTTTTCATGCATATTTTCCATTTTCTTTCTGTACAATGAGCCAGAGGAAAGAAAATTAAGCGCTAGAAATACTGTTTTGTGTTGTGTTTCAAACATTTGCAATTGAACCTGTTTTCTTTTTTCTCCTCACTTTTCACAGATCCAGGCAGATATTTCTTTTTCTTGGATTTTTTTTTATCCTGCTGTCTTAAATTTTTTGTTAATCAATTGCTACAAATTCTAATTTACGATCTGTATGTGAGCTATGTATGAGTTTCATTAATGTTCTTATTTCCTACTTGTCTTTCATTGGCCAGGTAGTGCTCGACTTGGACGAGACTTTGGTATGTGCATATGAAACATCTAGCCTTCATCCCCTTATCTGCTCCCAGGCAATAAATTCAGGGCTTAAGTGTTTTGAGATGGAATGTGTATCTGGAGAAAAGGTCAATTTCAAATTCAGAACAGCTATCATTGTTCTGTTTGTGTTTGGCCAATTTTTTGGATAAATGGCGTCTCTGAAACTATCTTTTTGTCTTGAAGGATGTTGAAGGAAAGCAAAAGGTGAATCATGTGACAGTTTTCGAGCGACCTGGTTTGCAAGAGTTCTTACAACAGACCAGTGAATTTGCAGATCTTATTCTTTTTACTGCTGGTCTTGAAGGTCTGTTTCTTTTGCATATTTGTCACTCAGATTTTTGCTCCTGCTCACTAGGTGGTTTGTTTATATTAGCATCAATTTAGTGTTTTTCCGGTGGGTGTTTTTTTCTTTCAGGTTATGCTAGTCCTCTAGTTGACAGAATAGATTTAAATAACAGATTCACTCTTCGTCTTTATCGGCCTGCCACAGTCAGCACGTAAGTTCCCCTTATCATCTCAAAGAGACGTATGCTTTTATGTTGGCGTCAGAATTTGGAGCTTTATTTTATTTTATTTTTCTTATACACTTAATTGATAGTGTTTGATAGCATCATTCTGCTTGATTTTTGGGTCATTACATATATTAATTATATTGTATTTGTTTGTGTCCATAACTTCCAATGCTGTTAAGTTGGCTTCCATCACATTAATGATTCCTGTATATCTTGCATTTACTGCTTGGCTGCAGGCATTGTTCATGTGAGCTCTAATTTTTTATACGCTTAGTTAAACATCTTATTTGTGGGTTTGGAAAGACTTGATGTATTATGTCACTATTAACATGTTTGGTATGAAATAGTAAATCCTATGATGGCTCAAAGTTTACATACTAGAAAATATTGATAGTGTAGCAAACTTCATCTCAAGATGTATTTCTTTTAGTTTTAACTTCAAATATGTAATGACGTGGCATGTTCACGGGGATATTCAATTTGCCTGAATATTATGTGGCTTGGAATTGATAGTCGGAGACATTTTTGTCAAAGCCAGAATGTAATGGTACCACATGATCAATCAAAATGAATCAATATACCAACTCTATTTTTGGGAAGAGGAGTGGGGCGAACCCACTAGAGACCTAGGGACGTGCACAAGTCTCGGTGGAACAAGTGGGGACGGGGCCGCGCTCACGTGAGCGCTGGAACCACCCATACACAACCACTATTCACAACTCTCAGAAATGTGCCCTCAGCCGAGAATCGAACTCTCACCACTCAGTGAGAGCTCTATCGGCAACCCATGTACCAATAGACCCGAAGGTCGTTGGCAATATACCACCTCTATTAATGACTCATTTTTTTAACTAGTGAAAGGTTGAGGGATTACCTTTTCCTTGCCATAGATGTTGAGATTGAAAGTTGTGCTTCTTCACATTTATTTTTTTTTATAAAAAGAGAGAGAGAGAATGAACAGTAATTTTGTGGTGTGTGTAGAGATAATAGTTGCATGGTGGTTTGCTGGTCACCAAGAGAAAGGTGGTTCTGGATACATGCTCTGATAAATCCTCTTCTGTGTTCTATGTTTCAGGAAATACAGGGAACATGTGAAAGATTTGTCATGTCTATCAAAAGACCTATGCCGGACTGTACTCGTAGATAATAATCCATTCAGTTTCTTGCTTCAACCATTGAATGGAATACCTTGTATCCCATTTTCTGCTGGAAGACATGATGATGATGAGGTACTCCAAATGTTTACATCAATCATTCATGGAATCAAATGTAACTTCAATTACAACTCTTTGATGAACCTTTTTCATCTGATGAGAGTTTTCTAACCCTTTCTGTTAAATTTGACTTTTCCTGCAGCTCATGAGAGACCTTCTTCCACTTCTAAAGCAGCTTTCCCTCCAGAAGGATGTCAGACCTTTTCTATATGAAAAATTTCGCATGCCAGAGTGGTTTCAAAAGCATGGGATTCCTTCCCTTGATTGAAGTATGTAAATACTAGAGTACACTTGAACCCTTTGGCAACGGCGGTCATTCTTTCCGCACTTCAACATGTATCAAGCCTTGCGGTAAGTAACTTATACCGATTTCATGCATTCTTGTATATTATCATCCAGTTAAAAATGCCAGATTCTTTAGATTCATGAGCACCGTGCAAATAAAACTCTCAGTGCTGTATCTATATGCATAAATACTAACATTTGATAATAGCTGTTCAAATGTTGTTAATGAACTTGTTGTATAGCTGTTATTTTATTGTTTCTTTTGATGTTCTTATAGTCATGTTGTCAACATAAGCAGTTAAATTCTTAATATACATCATACATTGTTAATGACGTGACTGTAGGACTGGTCACTCTTTTCGGTTCAAACTTGATCAAATTACACATTGAAACATGAGCCATTTAGGTTAGTAGTTCAATTTGTACTTCAGAGGAATAATTTTTTTTATTTGGATAGACAAAATAAGACGGAAATGAATATATTACAGATCTTCAACATTTGAAACTTGTGAAAAGTAGTAGGCCCTTGTATTGACTTGAACTTACCTAATTGCTGTTATTTTAAATAAAGCATTAAAGTCCAGCATCATACTTTGAAAGCGATTAATTAACAATACTACAGAATCTATAAGAAATGTTGACACTTTCCTACACTAGACAAATGGTACCTAATTTTCATCGGAGTAATGTGGCACTTGCTTAATTGGAAGTTTGTTGTAGAACTTGACTTAATAAACTGCCGCTTAATTTATTTGAATCCAAGTGTTGGTAGTATTTACAATCTTTTTGTTCTATTTCACAGATAAAAACAACTATAACTCTCAAAGACATTGTAATTTGGAGACACATGTAGACTCTTATTTAAGTTTTATAAAGTGATATATTTTTTTAATTCTCTAAACAGATTTATAAGGTTTCAATTTTTTTAATGGATTTAGACAGTAAACTATACTTCTCCCACACACATTCACACAACAATAAGTAACACCAAGGTTTGTTGAAAATGAAGTACATCAGTGCACAAAAATGTAAACACCAAAGGACTTTGCATATGTTTATAATATCAAACTCTGGTCGGTGGACCGGTGGTATGTCGCTTCATGAATATCAAACTTGGTTACAATTTTAAGAAAAACTGAAGTGATCACCGCCACCCACCAACCACAAAGTCATCAATTTCTTGTTTCAATTTTACATGCCATATCAACTTTATTGAATGTTTGATCCACTGGAAAAGAGAGCCTTTATCAAGGAAGTAAACTATAAATATATGGGTCCAGTGAAGTGCTGTCTAGAGTTGGGCAAAAGGGATTAATCTGGTTGGTGAGACGTCAATCATTGTGTTCTCACTTATGTTGGTGTCCATGTCTCCTTCAATACTAGCAAGGTTTTTATTTCTCATATATCTTCTTGATTTGTTTTCAAAATTAAATTATATATTCTTTTCTTTTGGGTGGCGGCAGGGCTGGTACAGAGCCGTGCTGGACCCTAACTTTTCCATGTGTAAGCTCAGTTAGGCACTATTTTAAACGAGTCTGTATTCAATTTTATCTTAAATTTCATTAATCAAATTCAAGCTTAGCTTCATTAAAAAAATGCCAAGCACAAACTTGACTGATTTAGTCATAATAATAGAATTATAATAATATTGTTACAGTAATGATAATTAAATTACTAGTATAGAAATCGGCAAATTTGAGGATGTTTAGAAAAATTAGAATCAAGAATTGCTCATTTAATTTAATAAATAAACCAAGCTGAGTTTTCTGTGAGGGGACTGAAGTTATCTCATTCGGTTCTAGAATCAATTTATTCTCTAGTTATCTTTTTTTGTTATTTTTTTATGTTGTAATTGAATGATTCATGTCAAACTATGATAGTGAAAGATGAAAAAACTCGATTCAAACTTTTAAAGAAGATATCCCTACGTTTACAGCGTCAGGTGGTGGCAATTAGTCTTTTTGCACTAAAAATGACTATGATTTCATAGAACCAGGTTAGAAAATCATCTGAAGACCTTCTATCCTACAACTGTCAACCCATACTCCAAAAGTTAACAATGACATTCAATCTTAGAACACGACCATATATTTTCCAAAAACACAGTCAAACACGTTTACTGAATTGACAGGAAAGGGTGAACTTTTAATCTCATTAAATTTTAAACCAAAATAATTGGTCACAAATGTTAGATCACAAATCAGTCAAAACCCATCTTCATCCCATCATTCAACCCCCACCTCCCAAAAAGAAAAAAATATAAAAAAATCAATCAGAAGAGAGAATGCTAGCAGTTGAGATACTAACATGGCTTCCTTGACACATCCCATGCGCACTCTCAAGGTTACCAACAACATCACTCATGGTTGGCCTCTCTCTTCCTTCAAGACTCACACAATGCACGGCTGTATACGCCACCAGCTCCACCGCCTCGGCCTCCTGCGCGTTCAGCACTCCGACCGTTTCGTCGAGCACCTTGAACACATCCCCGGCGACAATGCTCGGCATTGCGTAATCAACTACGCTTGTTGGGCTTTCCTTGTCTCCTTCTTCCTTGAATATTGCCCTCTTCCCAGTGATCATCTCCAGCATCACCACTCCAAATCCATACACATCGCTCTTCACCGTCAATTGCTGCATTCCATAGTACTCTGGATCCATGTACCCCACTGTCCCTGCCGCCTTCATTGATAGGTGTTCGCTGTCCGTTGCCGGACCCATCAAAGAGAGACCAAAATCTGATACTCTTGCTGTCCAGTTTTCATCCAACAGAATGTTGGAGGATTTGATGTCTCTGTGAATGATCGGTGGCACTGCGTAGTTGTGCAGGTATTCAATCCCTCTCGCTGCGTCTAGAAGCACTTTGATTCTCAGTTTCCATGAATCCAATGTGGTGTTTGTCCTGTTGGAGTGGAGGTGGTCGTAGAGTGCTCCATTGGTCATGTAGTCGTAGACGAGGAGGCGTTCGTCGTCTTCTTCGCAGTAACCGATGAGGCCTACGAGGTGTTTGTGATTAAGCCTGGAGAGAAATGAGAGTTCGGATTGGAAAGCGCTCTCCTTTTCTTGAAATTTCTTGGCTTTTGGCCCTGTTTCGCTTCGCTTGATGGCCACCTCGCGGCCGTCTTGTAGTTGGCCTTTGTAGACTTGCCCGAAACTCCCGGCGCCGATCTTGTTTTCCGGTGAGAAGTTCTTGGTTGCAGCGGCGAGCTCAGCGAATGTGAACAGCTCGGCGCGGTCTTTCATTGAGGATGAAGTGCCGCTTCGTTGTCGCCGCATTACGCGTGATGCTTGGCGGATGAAAATGGCCGAGCGTGAGGCGGATGGGGAGGCGTAAGTGCTCGGCGCTCCTGCCCCAGGGGCAGTGGTGGGTTGGACGGAGTTGTGGACCTTTTCTCGTCGGCATACGCAGGTGAACATCAAGTAGAACAATGAACAAACACCTATGAAACCTCCCACTGCGCCGATGATCACAGAGGCGTAGTTCCACTTGCTCTTTTTTCTCGTTGTTCGCAACAATGGTGGTGGTATTGGAGGAGGAACCAAAGGGGGTGGGAAACGGTTGCAGGGTTTGCATATAAACCCGGTGCCGGCGCAGAGAACCTGAGAGTTGATATCAATGCCGCAGCTACAGGAGCTCTGGTCCGGCAGGCAAATGTCAGGGAGAACACTGAGGAGTGGAACAACAGTGACCTGGAGATTGTCCCTGTTGGATCCCCAGCAAATAACTGATAAATTGGCTGACAGAATTCCGCATGTGCGATCTTCTCCGGCAACGATGGACTCCAACGGTGTCTTGCCAATTGGACTGAAGGTACCCTTGCCGTCTCCGCCACCACCCCAACAGAGCACTGCTCCAGTCTCTTGACGAATCGCGCAGCTATGGTTCACACCGAGCGCGAGGTTAGAGAACTCAAAAGGCGAGCTTTTAGGGGTGTTTATCTGGCCGGTGTTGTTGCTACCCTTTGCAGATGAGGTCACCGTTGGTGGTGATCCCACAGACGTGAGAATCTCCTGCAACGATACTTGACATTGAGATACTCTTGTAGGCCGGCTGGATTTGATTTCTCCGGCTGCCCCAGCACTGGACGGTGGAGTTATCATCGATGGCACAGGAGAAGCCACGACCGGAAGTGAGTGATCGGAATGAGCCATTCACGTTTTCAAAGGAACCGTCGCCACGCCAGAACAAGATGCCAGTGCCGTCCGCTTTCTCGGCGGCAATTTGATCTTCGCCAACACTGAGACCAACGATGACGGAGCCATTGTAGATCCTCTTGACACTCAAATCCCCGGAAATGTTCCAGCAAAGGAGACTTCTACCGCCAGAGCGGATGCCACAGATAAAACCTCGGCCGCCGGAGATGGAGGAGAAGGAGACATTGGGTGAGAGAGTGATCGACGATGTTGGTGGATCGATCACTCTATTACAGGAGATGGATGGAAGGGATGCGCCGGAGACGATGCCGCAAACGGTGCCAGAGCTAATGGCGAGGGTGGCGGCGGAGCCAAAGGCATCGACGGCGATGGAGAAGAAGAGGAGGGTGATGATCGCGGTTATCATCACCGCGACAGTGAGCAAGACTCTCATCGGACGGCTGAGACTGTTCCGTTCATCGGCGAAGCACGATAACGACGAGGAGATTGAAAAAGAAGGAAAGAAGAGATGTTTTGAAACGGATGGGACTTCAATAGAACAAGTTGGAATTGAACACGTGGCAGAGGGGTTGTTTGGGAAATTTCCCTCCAATGGGTGATGAGGGAATGGTGGGACTTCTGACGACGGATTGATAGCCGTTGGATTTGAAATAGAGAGTGAAGATGTAGTGTGAGTCCATTGAGGGTTGTTTGGTTAAGTGATTGGGTAGATTACGACTTGAAATTGGTGGACTTTGGATGCCTTGTTTTGGTGTGGCTCTGTGGCTTAGTCAAGTGAGGCTGCTTAGACTAAAGTACCAGTCAGCTGCTTACCTTGCTAATTAGAATTTAGATGTATATATGGTTTTTATTTTTTATTAATTCTATCAGGTAATATATGTGAAGATGTTATTGATTGTTTGATTTATTGGTATTAGCACTTTTTGGAATAAAGCGTTTTGTGTCGTTACCAAAGAGAGGTGTTCGAATCTTAGTTTACATAAAGTAAAAATATAAGTGAGTTAAAGTGTTAATTTTTTGTATATGGATATCGTTGATGTGATTTGTCAGTTTCATGCATGTGTATGTGCATGTGCATGTTCTTTGATGTGATTTGTCAATTTCATGTGTACGCTTGCATTTGTGCATGCGTGTGAAGTTATATACAATCCTCTAGACATAAGATAAGGCAAATGAGTCAAGGTGTTAAATTTATTTATTTATTTTTATTTTTTTGGTATATGCACATTTTTGATTGTGATTTGTCAACTTTGTGCATGTGTATGTGCACATCTTGCACATTTGGGTTTTTTTAAGTAAAAAAAAAAAGATTTTAAATAGAGTCATTGATGGAAAATGATATATCTTCTCTAGTGTTCCAATATGCGCATAAGATGTTTTTTAAAATTTCAATATCAACGTTGATGGTTTTGTCTTTAGCAATACGTTTAGAAACTTTAACAGCAAAAATGAGGCTTGTTAAATTGAACCAACTAATAAATTTAGCGGAAGATTATCTCTAATAAGTTAGTCAAGCCATATGCATTTTTGTACCTGTTTATTTTTTGATTTATCGCTTGTTGATTTTGTTAAAAAAAAAATCAATAAGTTTGGATGCATATATATATATATATATATATATAGTCTGAATTATCAGGTAGGGCTAGTTGTTTTTGTGAAACTTTTCCTTGTGTTTTTTCCCTACTATCTTGTTATGACAGGTTATGGTTTATAGTATAATTATTTTATTTTATTTATTTATCTTTTGATGAAGATGGTTTACCATGTTCATATGTGGAGAAAAAACATTGAATCAACTCAACCAGGCATCATTACAAAACGTTAAACAAAATACACAAGATGACCTAAGAAACAGTAATCTTTTAATCACTATCCTTGCCAAGCACTTGCAAAATGAGCAGCAGTTGGAGAAACAAATAAGAAACTCCACCAATGGTGGCAAATTGCAGTTTGCCACTCCCTTCAACTTCAGGAAAATCACTATTTTTAGATCTATTAAAACCTCCTGCCAACCATGCCAAATTCTTATACCCATCCTTTTCCAACACCTTCAAAGCTATCCTTGACCTGATTAACATATTCGTATTGAGAAAAACAGAAGAAAAAAAAAACCAAAACAACATTGACAAAACAGAGTAATTACAAGGCCTCTTTTGCAGAAATATAATGCTTTTGACATGCTATAACTTGAAAGCATGCCTAAATGAATAAAATTTTATCAACATTTGGGTATCACACATCCCAGTCTACATTTATTAATTTATTTTTGAAAATAGATGACAAGCATCAACATTTAAAGGTTTGTTTGTTATGAAATAGATAGGGTTTCGACTCTATGCCTACTACTTGCTCACCGCCTACCTAAATTTTTTTAACATAGTACTATAAATAGTGTCATGGATGCAGGGTTTTGACCTTGTGTCTATCACCCATAATTATGGGTGTAATTGATCGAGGTAGAACAGAGTAGTAGCGAGCTTGAGCTCGAGCTCGATTGGAAATTCGGTATTCGATATTCTGCTGAAGCTCGATCAAGTATTCATTTTTTAACTCGAGCTCGACTCGGTACATAAATCAAGCTACTCAACTAAGCTCGACTAAGCTCAAAAAAACTAAAAATGACTAAACATTTTGCTCGAATTTGAGCTCGACTCGAGCTCGAAAGTTTTATCCCTTGATTTTCATCAAATAAACCTAATATTATATATACATATATGCTCGATTAGGCTCGCGAGCACTCGAGCCAAGTATCACAATATTCGAATTCGTCTTAATCAACTACTCGAGCTACTCGAGATCGAGCTCGATTCAACCGAGACCGAGCTGAATTCAAGTTTTTGCCGAATCGAGCCAAGTAACTTGCGAGTAAAAGTGTATTATTTACAGCCCTACTCATAATCATATGGCAATCTACTGCACTACCGGGAAGTCAGGTAACATATAAATAAAAGCGTAAAAAAAAAAAACAAAAAATTTAAGAGCATGTACCTCAAGCCCTCACCGCAAGCAACAAGTAGTTTAGACTCTTTATCAGCAAAGGCATTCTGTACCTGAGCTAGAAACTGATCATTAATGGTGGTGAGAAGCTGACCAGTCCAAAGACCAATGTACCCAAAGTGCACCCATTTCTTGAGCAGTGTCACAGGGTCCATGCCCTTATCCTCCACAAACAACGGCACGTGTACGGACCCAACAACCCGGGCCTTGTCCCATTCCCACGCCGGCCTCACGTCCAAGAGCTTGTACCCTTCAGCGCGCAGCACTTGCGCTGCATCTTTGGCCGGGATTGGGCGTACCTTGCCGGACCCCAAGAGCTCGTCTTGTTGGGCGCTTGATGCAGTGCAGTTAAGTGTTCTCAGTTTGGTTGGGTGGAATAAGTAATGATGAATGTGTACACCAAGAGTGGCACTTCCCATTCCTTATGTTCTTCTTTCTTTCTTTCTTTCTTTCTTTTTTATCTGAAGACTGAATGTGAGGCTTTAGTGAGTTCTGTTATCCCAAACATTGAATGAGAGAGAGAGTTTTGGATATCTTTACACTTTGAAAGAAAAATAATGAAGAGTTCTGGATAATTTGACCGGTCAAACAGGGCCAGGTATTTAAATTTCTTGCCGGGCTATTAAAATTGTTTGCCGGGCCGGTATGGCACCACAAACCCCACAGTTCAGGCCTTTCTGGGTTGGGCCAGCAGGACAATTGGCCCGATTTACTCCCTCCGTTCTTTTTACTTGTCATGTTTTAAAACTCTTCTTTATTTTATTTTTTTTACTTATCACATTTAGAAATTATGTACAACATTAAATAATTTTTTTAAAATTTACTATATAATTTAATATACTTGTATAATATTCAATAAATCTATAATCAATCTATACACTTGAATTTTTAAATCAGTAATTTTTACATAATCAATTTTTAGAAAATATACATAACCAACTAACTTTAAATATTTTTTTTAATCAGTGTGAATTAGATAAATATGACAAGTAAGAAAAAACGGAGGGAGGGCGTATTTATTAAAAATCTCCAAAATTTCTTAAAAAACTTAAATTTCTCAAAAGAGAAAAAATCTAAGAAAAATTTGTTTTTTTTTAATATTTAACGGACCTCTATTGATGAGATAAATTGTATTCGTTATCAAATTCCCAAAGACTATACTGACAAAGTAAACTACTAAAAATATTATTTTAAATTTAAAAAATATGAAAAATAATGTCTTTTTATCTCAAAAAACTCAAAAATAGTCTTATTGAAATGGTATTTTAGTATTTTTTGAATTAAAAATAAAAAAAGGATGGTCGGCTAGTCCAATAAACTGTTCCAAGCCATGTCATTGTAGCCCACGGGCTTAGACTGTCATGACTCATGACAAGTCTCATACCAACATGGCCTATGGCCCCACTAAACTGGCCCAACAAGGGCATGGACAGGCAATGTTGGCCTAGTGGCAGCCCACGGATGGTCTAGCCTGATTGAAATTTATATGTGAAATCATATTTAATTATTTTTATAGACACACACATATATATATGTAAACACACGCTTATACGATATTATAATCTACTAAAATGCTCTCAAGTTAATTAAAAATTTTTTTTAAAAAAATACCCTTAATGATTTTAGTTTGTTCATTAGAATATATCTTCTCATAAAATGTTAAATCTATAGAAGGTGCTTTAACAATTATCCACTCTACACAGTATGCAAGCAATTTTCTCTCTTTATGATTAATAGTGTATCATATCCATTTAACTTCATTTGAAAACTTGTGTTAACAAAAACTAAAATCAACAAACAAGCTATTATCATAACTGTCATCTCTAATTAAATAGGTTTCATAGTCAACTGATTGCATTTTCACAATTTATATTTTATTTTATAAAATTTCAAGTTAGGATTAATCCAATATATATACACACATTTTCTACAAATGTTCGTAGAGTGTACACATAAAAGTAAGTGAGAGAAAATCAAATAGAAAGATAGAGACGTTGGTGAAGAAAGGGGCAACAGTAACACCAGAATAATTGATGAGTTGCAATGGATTGGTAATTTTTTTGGATTATGGTGAAGAGTGATGCAAATTAGTTTGGATAACTATGATTAAAAGTGTACTGTTGAGATGATGATTGAATGGTTGTGATGTGATCATTGTTTATCCCACTCAAACTGTTCATACTATTATTCAGGACGTTGTTGATGAATACTGTATAATGTAGTGTTTAGAAATATTATTAATAAACACTATTCACTATATTTCTCATATATATATATATATATATATATAGTTGTTTTTAACTTATCTAATTATGTTTTTTTTTTGCATTATTTAATATGTGACAAATTATCTATTTTATAAATATAAATAAATCACTACTTTATTAAAATTAAGACAAGCAAAGATACCCATATGATGATATCAGATACACCGTATACGTCACATAATCCACCGGTGATGAAAAAAGACTGTCAGAATATCAATAAAGTAAAAAAATACTAAAAACACTTAAAAAAAAATGTCGCCCAATCTAATGTATTCAGATTCAAATTTATTATAATTACTCTGATAAATAAACGGCTCCCAAATACACATACACATACACATTTGATGCCTTGCAACACCCAAAGAAACGGCTCCCAAATACAAATTATACAATCACAATCAAATCACATCATTACAAAAACACATCCATGAAAAAAAAATTACTAAGAATTAACATAGCATAATACATGACACAAGCTTCACTCATCAACTTCCCATAAAAGAGTCCTCATATAAATGATACACTTCATCAAATGAATTCAAAACGCATCAACAACTTAACCGAGTTCATCTGATCACCTTTTCCTATCACACAAGCGCACTGTCCGAATCCCAGGCCTCAATTCCCAAACAGGCAAACAAATTTGTCCTCCAAAATCATCCTTCTCACTCATATCATATTCATGAACCTCAATTATCAGCAATGCCAACTCTGGAACACATAAAGGGAACACAAACTCTTCATTCCAAACTGGACTCCAATTGTCCTCAATTGCCTTTGTTCTCTTCATCACTGCATCACATTGCACCCCTGCTATGCCAACCTGCAATGCAGTATATATTCATTCACTTTCTCATTCAGTAATTCATTTCATTGAACAACACACTAACTCTTTCTCTTCGGCTTTTTACTAATTACGTACCCTTGTATAAAAGTCGGGAGGTGAGTATGTATCGAAATGTGTTTTACCGAAATCATATCGCCATCCATCTCCCATATACACTGTCACCTGTTTATTATATCGAACATAATTGTTTGAACAAATGTTTAGACATAATATATATTGGGTTGGAAGTTAATTACCTTCAAAGTTTTTTTTACTGGCAATACTGCTTTGGGATTGAAGATGTCTTTAATTAGAATATCTGGTTTCTTCACATAACCACATTCACCATTTGCTCTGAACATCCCTTGCATTAACCACAGTGATCTTCCATATCCCTGTTGTTTGTGATATTTCAACATCGAAAAATTACTATTATCGTCTTAAACCAATGAAACATAGAGAAAATTTTGAGGAGAATTTTGGTTTATACCTGCATGTTCAATGCAACCATTTGAGCTCCATGAGTCCAACCAAGTAAAGGATTATAATTGGATGATGTTACTCTTGTGGCCTTTGGGTAAATCCTCAATAAGTTCCTCTGAGCAAATCTATAAACCAGTTCTCCTTTATTTTTAAGTGCATCATGATATAAAACCATAAACAGAAAAAAAAAAAATAACATTTAATGTCATTGTTGATCACTAATTTAGAAGAAGTCATTGTCATTTCCATTCCTCAAGTAAAATACTATTTATCTGTTTCTTTAATTAGTCTCTACTTGTGCACTGAGTTGTCTAATTACCTCACAACTTCATCTGGATGAGATGCAACAGCCTTGGCAAACTTTTGTTCACCCAAACTCAAACGTGTAACTTTATTTGGATCAACCATCAATGAATCCTTTAATGAACTCATTCTCTTTATAGCTTTAATGGCAATGAGATGTTTGTACTCTGGTGCAAGAGAAGGTTGAGACTTTAGATCAGTATCACCATGAAGTTCATCTTCTTGTTCTTCATTCTCAATCTGCAACTCATTCTCAAGTTTCAAATCTTCAACTTCAGCACCCCATGCTTCATCTTCTGTTACCTTGGAGGATTCTTGTTCCTTGTCTTTGAATGATTTGGATTCAAGGTACTCTTTTGGTGGTTTTGTGGATATTATAATCTTCATTTTCAGTTCTTCAGGTGATGGAAATTCCTCCAAGTAGTCTGATTTTGTAACAAATAATGATTCTCCAAATGTTTCAGAAATCATCTGAATAAAAGATAAAAAGAAATATTAAATGAGACTAAAACTTATCAGAAAACCTATTTTAATTTAAAAAAAAAAACTATTTTATCATTATTATTATTTTTTTTATGTGTTTGAGAAATACGGGACAATACATTATAAATAGTAAAGTGCCCTTGTTGGCAAGATGTTTTAATTATAATTCAAAAAATGCATAAAAATTATCAAGGAACACAAGAACGTTAATGGTTTAATCTACCTTGGCTGCTTTAGCTTGAAGATCAGGTGTAAGATGGTCTTCAAGAGTCAAAATCACTGGATATGGAGATGTGGTAAATGCATGTTCCTTGATAGACCTCAAGCATTTGATCAATTCAACCGGCGTAGTCAATGTCCTGTCGGTAACTCATCCATTGAATTATTAGTTACAAACAAACCGGTCATTTCATTAATTTATTAGTCATGTTGCAAACAAACTAGTCATATATATTCATTAATAATAGTAGGTGAACTACAATTATATTACCCGCCGTGAAGGATATCTATGTCGTCTTTAGTAGAGTTAGGCCACATATCAAGTTCAATAACTCTCACTCCTTTCTTGAGGGCCTTCACAATTGGGACATCACTGCAAACACTGCTGATCTGATTCCCTGTTAAGTATGAGTTATGGCCTGTGTAAATGAAGTAATGTGACAATGGGGCCTTCATGTCTTGATGAACCTGCAGACAAAGACTAAGAAATTCAATTAAGCAAAATCATGTGTGCAAAGAATCACTTTAGAGTTGGGGAACAAACAAAAAACTATGAATCTTTTGTGGGATCCAACTCATGATAACAGAGATTACACTTGTTTCATGAATCAATAAGAAACTATTAAATTTGATTAATTATTGTACCAACATCAACATGTTGACAATATATATATATATAATGATAAAGCTGAAGTAATAATTTTTTTTTAAAAAAAAAATTATTTACTTGAAACTATTACATGTGATACAAAGAAATAAAATTTGATAGATTTTTCTCAAAATAATTTACATTGAATTTTTCCTTATATATGTTGTAACAAATTTCTTCATAACATGTTAAAATAAAAAAAACCTCTTATATATCTTGATATTGGTTTAATTAACTAATATATGATAATTATCTCTAATATTAAAAACTATAATTTTGGTTGGATTTTTCTCAAAGTAATTACACAACGAATTTTTCCCTGTATATATATTTATATATCCCATCAAGCTTCTTACATAACATGTTCTAAGAAAAAGATCTCTTCAACTAAAAAACAAAATTTAAGAAAAATTTTCCAAATTAACTTCATAATATATATTACATCTATATAAAAGATATAAAAGATAGGGAAAAGAGAGAAAAAAACCCCCTCAAATTTATATATATATATGTATTCATACTGATATTTAATAATAAATTGCTAGAAAACTTATATTATTAGAACATAAAAAAAAATAATAATAATAAAGAAAGAAAACTAACACCAAGAGAAGAAGAGACAGGAGGATTGTTGACTTCCGAGAAGACATAATGAAAGAATCCCTCTAAAGTGAGTCCCTTCCGATGATGATGAAGAAGATGATGATGATGATGATGATGCAAAGCACCAACATGTTTGTTGTGCTCATGGTGTGCATCAATGATAGCTTGAGCTTCCTCTCTTGTAACCTCTTTATCTCCTTGCACTTCCACCATGAACTTCATCAACTCCTCCGGCCCCATCACACCATTCTCCGAGTATTGCCGGAACACCTCCTTGATCACCTCCGGCGTCTCGTTCGACGCCGTGAATCTTCTCTTGAAGCAAAAACACACTCTATAAGTTGTCATGCTATTTTTAATGGCTAGTGATCAAAGTGAAAGAACAAGATGAGATCAATTAGTTGATCTTTGAGCTTTTATATATGGACAATAAATAGAGGCTAATGTGATTCATGTGGCTCAACTTTTTTTCTAGTGCTCTATGCTTTTCTTCTTTCGTTTTCACCGGCATATTATTTTTTTTATTTGTCGTTTTGTTAATAAATATTTGTTAGACATTAAAGATATAGTGATTAATTACTAGTTATGGTTGAGAATTAGGCTAACATGATAACATTTATGCTTGATTTGAAGGTTGAGAGTCTCAAGGTGTTTTACTTGGTGATTATTGTTTGTTTTGTGGTGAGTAATTAGTCCAGCAAGGAATAGTTTGTTTAAAAAATTTGTCTGCTAAATAATTTTGTGTTTGACTTGGGAGCAAATTTTTTTGGGGAAGTTGTTATACTCACTGTGATAAGGTGGAATTAGACCACTGGTGACTGGTTCAAGGAATTCTATTTCTTATCTCTTCATATGATTTGGACTGTTGATTATTTACTTATTTATTTGTTATTATAAATTATCTTTTATAGTCACTTCAATCCTAGTTGTGATTATTATTTTTTTGCGTTCCAAAAAATACTCTTGATGGTCAAATTTTTAAATATGTTTTTTTTTTCTTCTAAAAAATGGAACAACCATATTCATTAAAAAAAAAATAATACTAATATAGTAGAAAAAAAAATAAAGAGAAATAATATAAAAGAACATGGTACAGATAGTGAAAAAGTGACCAAAACAGTAAAATTTACACTATCGAAGGACAAATATAACCAGTATCACCTTGGAGAGTGAGAGAAAGATCTTTCCCTTGAGTGATGCCAAGCCCAAACTGGTGATCAATCTAAGCCCATGTTGGATGTCAATTCACCAAGATTGCTCTAGTGGAGTCCCAAGAATTATAATTTTCTTTTCACAAGAACAAATAAATCCTATAGCTTTTGCCTCTTAAAATATCCAGAGCAACAGACACCTAAGAAAAGAGCATATAAATAATTTCAATAATGATTGTTGGTGGTGGATGTGTTTTAGCACTAAAGATACACTCTTTTCCCTTTAAACGAATATTCCAAATAATGGCCTAAGCCAGAAGGTCACATGTGTCCTTAAGCGAGGGTAGAAGGTTGCATCTCCAAGAGCCTGACAAGTTCCCTAATGAGGTAGAATAAATAGTAAATTGAGAATATTGCCAAAAATAATTCCAAACACTTAAAAATAAAAAGAAATAAAAACAAAACAAAAAAAAAGGGGGTAAAATAGGATAAGATGGTTCACCAAAATCCGTTATGCGTGGCAAAGCTTACAAGTAGCCTTAGGCCGCATGTTACATCTCCTAATAGCGAGATTATTTAGAGTATGGATCTGATTATCTGAAGTCAATCAATTAAAGATATTGATCATGCAAAGACACAATCCCTTCTAGATGGCTGGAGTCATTGTTTAAGAAATTATAGAATGACTTGACCGAGAATTTTCTATTTGAGGCGAGGTTTCAAGATTTGGTGTCGCTAATAGTTTATAGATTGAAAAAATTACTAATAATCACTATTTTTTTTAAAAAAATATTTGACCTATTGATTTACTAAGAGTTATGAGCTCTAAATTAGTTTAGGTGAAGTATTGAGAGTTCTATAAAAATAAATAAATTTTTTCCAACAGATGTTTTGTTTTATACATAAAATTTGAAGTAAAAATAACTTGCTAGAGTGACACAAGTCTATTGTTTGGATCAAGATTAAGATCACTCTTTTTCTCACTAAAACATCTTGGAAAGAGATACATTATGGAGTAATATTTATTTATTAGAGAGTCATGGAAGAATCGAGTCCTGATCTATTATTGGATATATTTTAGAAAAAAATAATAATATTATTCTTAAAGTGTATTGGTCAGTGACTTTGCTGCCTTTCAGTGAGTGATGAGCCTATGAATCCGCTTTCTTTTTTCCTTAATGATATTTGACATATTTATCATTCTAACATAATGTGTTTTTAATGAAAATATAATCCTTCTTACTGACTTGAGATGATTATAAACAATAAACATAGATATAAATAATTACTCTCTCCGTTTTTTTTATCTGTCATAAACCCGTGTTCTTTTTTATCTATCATTTTAAACATCAAGAAACATTTATTATTTTTTTTTTTTCAAAATTACTCCAACACTCAATTTCAATTCTCTTCTTAGAATTTAATATGAGATAGAAATGTGAAGATATAAATTAATAGTAATTTTCGAGATTCGGTCATTCACGACAGAAACAAAAGCAACAAAGGAGTATTTTAGATAAATTACTTTCTCTCCAAACATGGATAACAATCATTTTTTTTATGTACCTCATCATTTTTTTTATGTACCTCTCTGCCCATTCACTTATACCCAGATATCTGAAAAGTCTAATGCAAAGATAATTTATCCCTTAATCATGAAGAGATGAGGGGCACAGCTTGGTTTCTTATAATTGTTTTTATAAGATATATATATATATATATATATATTGAACACATATATATAAACAGATACTTTTTTTTTACATACATTTAATAGCAATCAGTAATCACCCTACAGTGAAGAAAAAAAGTTCAATATTTATTTATAAAAAAGTAAGAGTATGTACATAGAATGATGCTTTCTTTCTGGGAGTAGGTTTGTTCTTAAGAGAAACATCTACTACAGATAGATGTCCCTTGATTTGAAAGAACAAAGAGAAAAAAAAGCCTCTGAGCACCAACTGGAAAGCAAAAGCTTTCTCCATTTACAGACTTACATGAGCAATGAGCTCAAATAACACTGTTTTTGAGGAACAGGTTCTATCATGGTGGGGCTAATGGTTTATAATTTCAGATGTCAATTTAAAACACACCAAATTAAATGAATTCTAAAATTCTAACTTTTCAGATCTGAATCTCATCACTCTGTTGCAATTATTAAAAGTTCAGCACCAAGATATACAAACAAGCAAAATATTAATTTACATCATAATACAACTCCATCAACAAACTGCTTTAGCATATCTCCTCACTCCATATAAAAGGTATCAGGAAGTCAAGAAGGCAGAAAGAACAAAGAAAATATTCACAGAAAAACTGCATTTCCCTGGTAATGGAGGGTTCAATGAAACATGAAAGTAAATCTCAGATGAATTCGAACTGCATGAGAAGTTTAACAGAGTTGTACTTATTTCCTTTGCGGTCGAACAATGGCACAGCTCTGATGCCCGGCCTTAGCTCCGACACAGGCAAACAGGTTTGGCCCCCGAAGTCATCTTTCTCTGACATATCATATTCATGAACTTCAACACGAAGCAATGCGATCTCAGGAACAGTCAAGGGGAACATAAACTCCTCACTCCAAACAGGTGTCCAATCATCCTCTATCGTCCGTGTTTTCTTCATTATGCTATCAGCTGGAACTCCGGCGATCCCCACCTGTAAGTTATAAAGTTTGATGTACTTAAACATCTTTTAAAACGATAATAATTGGAAGATCAATTGATTTATCATGAAGTAGTAAAAAAACAGGTACCTTTGTATAGAAGTCTGGAGGGGAGTATGCATCAAAGTGTGTCTGTTTGAAATCAATGCGCCATCCATCTCCCATGTATACTTTGACCTGCCATGCAGATATTTATGATTTTCAGTATCTCGTGGAAAAAGAGTTTCAGTGCAATTCAGGAATTGGTTGAACAAGAATGGTCTACCTTTAATGTTTTTTTCACAGGTAACTTCACTTTAGGGTCAAAAACCTCACCATGTGGTCCAGTCGACATCAAGAAATCAGGTTTCTTGACGTAACCACAGCCACCGTTAGCTCTATAAAATCCATGCATCAACCACAACGACCTACCGTATCCCTGTTAAAGAAAGATATATAAATAATATGTAAAAATCAGATGTGCAGTTATTATCACATAGGTAAACAGAAGACCATCATGTGTTTGGTTGGTGGTTTGCAACAGCGACAATAATTTAGTCTCAGTCAACAACAAGGCTAGAATTAACGGTATCATATTTTTGGAGAATTCTCCACCCCCAGCTTCAACAAAATCCATCGTTTTCTGCTCAATGCTTAGCAATCAGGAGGTAGAGATTCATAGAAATATTTTCTACTTTAACAGAGTACGTTCATACCACATTGAGTATGCGGCTTCATTAAACAGGAACACCAGTTTTCACAACTTCTAAAATAAAGAGCAATATCTCCATCACCCAACTTCTACATTATGTTCTATGGAATAATACTAAACTTTTGGACTTGAAAACAACAACTATTCTTTGCTTCTTCACTTAAAGGGTTATAGTTTCTAATTGATGTTGGGCAAACTGCTATAGGTGATCTTATTGATGTTGGACATGCGATGTTGGACATGCCCAAGCAATTTGCCATACCATATGCTTTGATGCAACTAAGTGGGGAAAAGAAATTATGGATGCATCAGAATGTTGCAAGTTACGAAGATTTGGGAAGGTAGCACCTATGTAGTAAATCAATAATCTAGTATGCAATAGCCAATTAAACACCTAAGGCAGAAACTGACCTGCATATTAAACGCAACCATCTGAGCTCCGTGCATCCATCCAATGAAGGGGTTGTAGTTTGAGGAGTTAAAGCGTGTACCCTTTGGATAAATCCTCAGAAGATTCTTCTGAGTAAACCTAAAAAATAAAATAAAAATAAAACTAAATAAATAAAATACATCAAAAACAATGAACAGCTTAGGAAGCATTAATGCAACACTGGCAGTAGAAACACTGAATACAATCAGATATGATGTGAACTAGAGATCATGGATACTGCTGCAACTACCACCACAATTGTAATCCCCTAGTTGGATATGGTGAAGAATGCACTCCAAGATATAGGAACATACCTCACAAGTTCAGCTCCATGAGATACAGCAGCCTTCACAAGCTCTTGCTCACTCAGACTAAGACGCCTCACTTTATCAGGATCCACCTTTAGTGAATCTTTCAAATGACCCTTGGGTTTTCCAGCCCTAATTGTGATGAGGCGCTTGTACTCAGGAGCAGCATTCTGGGGCAATTTCTGGTCCTCGTCATCTTCACCAGAATCATCAGCGTCTTCACCATCATTTTCATTTAGGTCAGCATCACTCTGGTATTAACAAATGTTAGTTACAAGAGCAGGAGAGTTATTAGTCAAATACATAGCATTAACAGATCTTATGTTGCACCTTTACAGATTCATCAATTTCAGTTTTAAAATCTGGGATCTCTTTACCCCATGCTTCTTCTTCATTTGAATCCTTCGCATTTAAAGACCCATTCTTGTAACTCTTAGATTCAAGGTACTCTTTTGGTGGTTTAGTTGATAGAATAACTCTCCTCTTTAGAGATTCCGGTGAAGGGAACTCTTCAAGGGTTTCACAGTCGGGGTAATACAACATGTCTCCAAATGTTTGAGTGACCAACTACAAAAGTTCTCATATAATGAAAAGTTGGACTTAAATATAAAATTGATTGAAGGTATCCAAGAACTAGAAGAAAATAATTCTCACCTCAGCAACTTTAGCCTGAAGATCAGGAGTAAGGTGATCCTCTAGAGTAATAATAACAGGATATTCAGATGCTGCAAAGGCATATTCTTTGATAGACTTCAAGCATTTGATGAGTTCCACAGGAGAGGTCAATGTCCTATATCACAGAATGAGCACATAAAATGAGAACCATGAATAAATGCAAAGCACATGTATTACGTCCTTAGCATTTTATTATTGATTAACAACACGGATATGTAGTGATTACTGCCTAGAATGTGCCATTCCATGAATCCAGTGGTATTCTCCCTGTATTTGGCAATATATAATCGCTAGGAAATTGAACTTTGAACTCACATTGCTTAAAATGGAATATTGTAATGAAAAAAATGAGAAAAAGCCCAACACAAACATGTGGAGCATAGTTGGTACCTCCCATGAAGAACATCAATATTATCTTTTGAAGAGTTTGGCCAAATATCTAGTTCAATTACTCTTACACCTCTCTGCAATGCTTTAATTATAGGGACATCACTGCAGTCACTGCTTAACTGGTTTCCCGTTAGGTATGAGTTATGGCCTGTATAGACGTAATAATGAGATAGTGGAGCCTTCATATCTTGGTGAATCTGAAAGAAAAACCTGTGCTGTGAGTAATATTAGAAATATTACCAAGCCAACAAACTGAAAGCAAAACGAATGAAAAACCTTTAATTCATATTTAGAAGAAGGAACGCATTCATACAAATCGCTCTAACACGCATCCTTTACCAAAAAAAAAAAAAAATTGTTCGTACAAATAGAAGAACTTAGGCAGCAAGTAATAATATTCTAGAGTCCCATGCATAATTACCAAACGTCACACTTGCTCCATTCCTTCAAGTATACCATTTTCTCAAGGAATTTTGCTCCAATTTTGCTCCAATTTCCATGTCTCTATCAGGCAACAATTCTAACTTTCATACATAATATTTCCATGAAACCAACCACCATAGAAAGACAAAACCTGTGGCTACACAAGATAACAAGATGAAACTCCTCAGTTTGAGCCCCCATGTGGAAAGCCGTATAAAGATTTTGTATCTGTCAGCTCTTCTGACAAACTTGGTACTTTGACTAGCAAATCAAGACAAAATCAAGAGAATGACACCCGCAAAAAATCTTCCTTTTCTTCCTTAACACTAGATTATTCACAATATGAGAAGTCCGCCAATTAATTGTTAATTTCCTGTGAACATTTACAATCAGTTTAACCAAGATGAAGGTTTTCAAGACTAAAATTTACTTTACCCTGCATCCAGCATTGATGAAGGAAAACACAAGTACGCTTTCCAATAAACTCCAAACTTGAACCCGCTTCTATTAAGTTACACTACTGAATCCCTAGTCTGGAATTTCCATGAGCCATCTCCTTTCACAGTTCCATATAATAAAAATCCATTTTTTTATACATATTTTACAAACCCTAGAACTAATCATCAACCCTAATTGGAAATTGGAATCTCCTCCCCTTCCTTAAATAACAGAAAGAATAACCAATGGTAAACGAATAATTACTCACATATAACAAAATATTTAAATAAAATTAAAAAAATAAGACTTGAGGCAAAAGAAATCTCCGAACATTCAGAAACCAATCCGGCCGCCGTTGACCTCCAGATCCGGCGATCAAGAGCCCAAACAAGCACCAGCGAGAAAGAAAATGCGAAAAAGAGACCACAAACCTGGGATATGACAGGAGGATTGAGTTCATCAGAGAAGAGAAAGTGATGGAAGTCCTCCAGATTAAGCAAAGGCCGAGCAACCCTCCCAAGAACATGCTTCTGCCGCAGCTGCCTCACCTGCTCAACAATCCTCTCAGCATCAGCAGCCGTAGCATCAGTCTCCTTCTGCCACTCCACCAAAAACCGCCGAAGCTGCTCCGGACCCCACCTGTCCGGCCCCCTCCGCACAAGCCGTGAACGCAGCCTTCACATCTTCCGGCGGCTGCGCCTCCTTCCACCGGAACTTCCTAGTGAAACATATACAGCACTTGTAGCTCCCCATCCTCGTCCTCAACGGAGCACGATCTCGATCTCAGTGGAGGTTTCCGTTCCCCTCTCTCTCTCTCTCTCTCGTCGTCGATGGCGAAAGGGAGCTCGATCGTCAGGAATGGTTTTGTTTGGGAGCAAAGTAGCGGGATTTATGAAGAAGGAAGGACGGCAAGATGGGGGAGAAGGTCGCGTTGAACGCGATGCCTTGTTGTCGGTTAGGGTGTGGGACCCACTTTGTTTCTGCTGACGTGTCATGCCAGCGAGGATGTACAGCAGTGTTGTCATTTGGAGTTTGGTTGTTGGACTGGGACATGTGAGTGAGTGAGTGATCACAACCAGACGTGTTGTAGTCTTGTAGACTTGTACACCTGAATTATAAATTATTTAGTTTATATTTGGGGCTTTTGCAGGTGTACCCTTAAAAAATTTTAAAATTACATCACTTTCTGAATAAAATATTAATATATATAATTTCTTGTATAATATCGTAGTTGATGATATAACTTTGGGGTTCAAATTAGTTAAAAAACCATCTTTTAACAAACAATAAGTATATAAAATTACCATTATACCATTGCATATATATCCTTGAAAAATTTTTTTAAGTTATCAGGTTATTTTTGACCTTTTAGATATCTTATCAAAGTTATAGCCATAGTAATCGAGTTTGATTCCCGAATCAATAGCATATCCGTCATTCACTATATTTTTCAGGGTATATATACATTATGTTTTTGGAGTAAATATCGATTATACATTTTTTTAGCGTTTATAACCAATTCATTTATATTTTTTTTCTCCTCTCCTAATTTTATGTGATTTATATTAATCACCTTAATATATATATAATTTTTGTTTTATGTAGTTGATGTATCCTGGTGTGTGTTTTTTTTTTAACAAAAACAAAGAATTAACAAACACATACATAAGTGCACCAATTACGGTAACTTAACTGATCTTTTAAATATAAATTTTTAATCATGCAACCTTTAGAATTTTGTAAGCAAATATTGTCATCATTCACTTTACTAATTTTTATCTTAAAATTATGTTAATTAGCGGTAACATCATTCAGACTAGTTATAACTTATGTGACAAAATGTTGTATATAAATTGACCACAAATTAATTTACCATATCAAAAAATAAAATGATAGTAAATAAACAAAATAGAATCAAAATATTTAAATTTTTTAAAAATATAAAATCACAATATATATTGAGAAAGTAAACTAAATTTAGTTTTATTATATATATATATATAATTCCATTCAAATATATATTTTTTACTTATATTTACAAAATATCGGAAGTGACTTTATTTAAAGGAAATTAAAAAATTCGGTGATATTATTCCCTTGGCTATATTTATTTGTAAGTTTCCTGATTTGAAACCTTTTAATCTAAAATAATATACTTATAATATTGATTTCATAATTATCCTTTTTTTTCTAAAAAGAAAGAAAAATATTGAGCATGACCCCTAACTCCATCAAGCTATTGGTCTCATCTTCCCATTTAACCCCTTCCCCATAATAGTGTGATTTATTTAATCATGTTTATCAATAATTATGAATAATAATAATTATAATTACCTGGTAAATCATAATATTAAAAAAAAATAAATAAAGAATAGTACACAAAAGAAGTACATAACCAATAGATATATTTACAAAAATATCAATTGAAGCAAAAAAACAAAAAAGACCTAAGACATCCTCCCTTCCTTCTGCAGAAAACCCCTAATCTGTGCTTGGATCATGTGCTTCCCCAGATGATGAAATCCCAAAAGCCTACTCGGCTTAAAGTCCTAAAAACTTAAAATTACATTGGATAGTAGAAAATCACAATATATGCTTTAAATTATCAATCATATTTAAAAAAAGCAAGTTTAATTCTCAAACATTTTGTACAAGAGTTAAAGATATTATTACTTATTCATTACGGAAGAGGTCATATTTGCAGAGAGTTCCTTGGTAAAGAGGAGATACTCACTTTTGCTTACTTTAATAAAGTTCCTTAAAATGAGAGTTGGCATATATGCTTAGATATATTTATATAACAGCTTGCTTGTGAGTATAAACCACATATATACATATAATTAATAAGTTCATCATGATAACTTTTGAAATTTGAAAGCTTATCTAAAATTTGAAGGACAATATTAATGGACAAATTGTCAGGTGGGATCCATTGAATTATTTAACAATAAAGAAAGCTAAGTACAGCATTTGTTATCTGGCCGGAATTGGCATCCTGGTCCATATAAGGGACGTGACATATACTTTTTTTTTATTTCTTTTTTTTGAGAAATCTCTGGTGTTAAAGTCCAGGGAGTTCAGAATTGTGATCTTTCTGAATGAATTTCTAAGTTTCACTTTTAGGAAGCGAGTTGCCGAGGGTTACATTAGTGATAGACTTTTACCGAGATGATGTATATACATATAAATTTGAACTTAAAATTATTGGTATAGTCTCATCTTGTAACCATCTGTTTTGTTTTAGGTATTGTATAGATTGTAATTTCTCCTAAAAGATTTGTAATGTTGTATCGATATTTTTTTGCCAAGGTTGTGATAATTTTACAGTATTTAGTTAAAATTGTGACATGCCAACTGTATTTTGGTCTATTGGAATTGTATTTTTTTTGTATAAGGTGTTTGTTTCGGGAAGCATTCGAGATCAAACCCCAAAATCTATTGTATGATGAGAACACAGGTGCTTGTTAAACTTGCTTTACAAATGTGCATGTCCTAACTTTTTTTTAAAACAAAGGAATGGGTATACTTGTTGCATGTTTATATAAAAAAAAATTGTGATACTTTAAATATGTCTTTTTGAATAATATAAATAATAATTGATCCTAATTATTTATAATTCAAAAAAAAAAATTACATTCAAACTTTTCCTACTTTCATTGTGAGAGATCTTAAAAAAATACACTTTTTTTCATGATTATGATCTTCCATTGTATTATGAGAATGATGGTATTAAATCCTCTTAAAATTTATGAGAAAGAACTCGTAAATTTTTCTAAAAATAAGAAAACCGTTATTTTGAATTGGTCTTGTTTATTTGATTCATGTGTGATTTTATTTGAATACCAAATCTACATTTTACTTATATCAACTTGAACAGTTATTTCTGAAATTTTAATCTTAGAAATTTTAATTTTACTAATTATTTTTTTATAAATACTAATTAAATTTTGCATCTGTGTTTCTTATAACCAGATAAGGTGGTAATCTTTCTTTCTTTTATATAGTACAAAAGATTTTTGGATTTGATAATATGTTTCGTGTATATAGTTATTAATTATTAAATTAACATTATATGTAAATTGAGCCGAAGTAGAATCTCTTTGACAATTTGTTAAATTAAATTTCATTCTATGAATATATGATGATTATATATGATGGTTATATTATTATTATTATTATTATTATTATTATTATTATTATTATTTATTATTTTTATAGTTATATTTAATTCTTTTGAATGTATGATGATATTGTGCTAATGAGTTTGCTGATGCCATACACATGCTTTACAAGCGGATATATTATGTTTCTTTTTTCATAAACATAATTACCAAAAGCACATTATTACATACTGATTATAGAGAGAACATTCCAATATTTTTACAAATTTTAAATAAATCATAGTTTTATTAACTCCATTGGCATTTAACAACATTTGTTTTTTTTACTAATAGGCAACAAGCGTCCCTCACTTAAAAGATTGTCAAAGAAATAAACAAATATATAAGTACACCACTTACGATAATTTACCGACCTTTTAGAAAAATCTCAATTATGAAAAGGTGAAACTACTATTTCTCTCATAGTTGACTCACATCCAAACTCATGAACAATATATGAATAATACTGGATTCAAGTATACATTGCATGAATAGTAGTGTATAAGGGAAGGATTCAAACCTTTTAATTTCCTCTTATATTTTTGTGTCATCATTGGGCTATTCAATGATTGATTTAGCAATCACTTTTTCTGCCATATAATGAAATATTTGGTTTTTTTATGTTGGCATGATTTTTTAAAAAACTATATACTATGACATAAAATCTAATTAGCATCTAAGTTGTTAATTTAATTAAAAAGAATGTACAAATAATCGAGAACCCATCAATATATCTTCTTCAATCATTGGCATTTTCTAGCCTACTTTTATATTGGATGGTTAGCTTTTTATTTGGCTTCATGTTCTCATTTTCAAAGTTGAATTTTATTATTTAAAATATATATATATATATATATATATCGGATGCCAATTCTCTTCAAAACTACTGACAATCAAAGAGATCTCTGAGTTTAATATAAATGGTTTATTCATTTCAAAAAATAAAAAAAAATGTCTAAATTTATTTTATAGATTCATTAGACACTCTAAATAAAAATTAACTATAATATGTAAGCTAATAAAATAAATTTAATTGTCAATAAAAAAATCAAAGATGCAAGAACGGATGATTATGATATGAATATGTGTTAATATGTAACAATAAAATACCTATAACAATGTAATACAAATGATTATATTTAAAATATAAATTTTAAAATCATATGTAATTTATGATGATGATGTTTGAATAAAAGCGTGATTTAGTCATTTATTTTAAAAAAAATTAGGCTGGTGATATTAATATTTGATTATTTGATAATCAATAAATAATATATATCTATAATTTTCTACTAATTATGTATATATATTGCATTATATAAATATATGTTTCAAAATCATGGGTAATTATTTAATTTTTATATATAATAATATATTTATTAATCGAGTTGCAGTGTCATAATCGTGTTATATACGTGTTCCTAGGCTAATGATCATTTTAGTCAATAATATCCGTTTCATAATTAATATATATATATATATATATATATATATATATATATGATTGACATGACAATTTACCATCCGGCAATACTATCTGTCACTATGTATATATAATAATTGACTACATTGAAAACAAAGATTGTTAATCCAAGCATCAATGCAAATCAAAATACAAATCAAATTATTAGAATATTACATTTGCTTGCATGTGATACGATTTAAGAACATATAAATAATTGATTTGTAAGCAAACATTTTATTTTCATAAAATGGACCAGCTACTTCAGGCCATGCACATGTATGGATCTAATTAATACATATCAGTATCTTCATCCCGTGTGAGTTGATGTTAGAATTTACTTCTTAGATAGAGCACAAACACTCTACACAGTGGACAAAATATCAATAAATCAAAAGATTGTTGACGTAAGCAAATATTTTTATTTTTTCTAAAATATCATATATGTATATATATATATATATATATGTATCTATAATATATAATGTTAATTGAAATGCAAAATAACTTGTATTTTTACCCCACATAAATACTACGTAAGATCTTCCTTGATAATTATTTCCTAATTGCTACCACTCTCACTTGTTGTCTACATTTATATAATACTCGCATTCATTATTGATGGATTTGAGACATCGATCTCTTGTGTTAATATCTTGCAATGCATAGTCAAGAATTAATTATCTTGTTATGCGCCTTTATTTAATGGTACAAGATTAGATTACAAGCCCACTCCTATACTGGGACCTTTGTCCATCAATATTTGTTTTATGATTTATTTTTCCAATTAACTTGTTTATTTTTCTTTTTTTAAAAAAAAATCAAACAAAACACGTGATGTTATAACTTAGGCTGTGAGATCCATATGTTCATATGAAAAATTTAAAATTATTAATTAAATGCAAAGTTTTAACTTATAACAATATCAACCTTGCGAAATGCAAAATGACAATATGATAGATTAGCATTTAAATTTAAGCTTAAAACCTATATAAATTTACAGATATCAATTTTCCCGTAATGCAAATTTAAACTATTACATACATATAGAAATAATATAAAAAATTAATTATGCATATAAAATTATATATATTTTTTAATATTATGCAAATTACGTACCATAATAATAATAATTATATCTGTACATATATAGAGAATTCATAGATAAAAATATATATATAGAACTTATAGATAAGAAGTTTATGGGCGTCTATTATTAACGGTTAGATTTTGAACCAACAGTTAACATTGATAAACAATACTTAATATAATAAAAAATATAATAATTACTGTTTAAAACAATAAAACATACAGTACTATTATTCATCGCAATCCAACCATTAATAATTAGATGTTCATAAAAGATGATTTCCCATATATATATATATATATATATTAACTATTTCACATTAAGAGTCATGAGTGGTGGTTATGGTTAACCCAAGTTGGCCGTTGTTCTCTGCGAGTTTCTTGGAGCTGGTCCAATACCGTGCTAGATTGATTGAACCTCCGAAGCTCCGCAGGTATATCGTACCGCCCACTCCCGTCCATTTCATCTCACCTAATCCCAACGAATTATCGGTCGACACGTGTTCACCGGCGTCCTTTTACCCGCCGACGATGTCCGTACACGAATCCCCGGAACCAAACCCTAACCCTAACCTTAATTCCATCTCCGCCGGAGAGAAGCGGAAGCGAAAGCGGAACCTTCCGGGAACTCCAGGCAAGTCCCTTCCCTTCCCTTCCGTCCATCTCTCCATCGCCATGCTCTAATTCGATGCTTCGATGTTCCAGATCCAAAGGCCGAGGTGGTGGCGCTGTCCCCACGGACGCTCCTCACGGCGAGCTCCTTCACCTGCGAGGTCTGCGGCCGCGAGTTCCGCCGCGATCAGAATCTCCAGATCCACCGCCGTGGCCACAACCTCCCCTGGCGTGCCACCCCCAGCTCCAAGGACGCAGAGGTAGCCACAACGACGAAGAAGCGGGTCTATGTCTGCCCGGAGGAATCGTGCGTGTTTCACGATCCATCTCGAGCTCTCAGTGATTTAACTGGGATCAAGAAGCACTATAGCCGGAAACACGGCGAGAAGAAGTGGAAGTGCGACAAGTGCTCGAAATGGTACGCTGTGCGCACTGATTGGAAGGCACATGTTAGGGTTTGCGGCACCCGCGAGTACGAGTGCGCTTGTGGGACGCTCTTCTCCAGGTACACAACATCCTTCTCTTCTCTTTTTAGGTACTGCTTCCCTGTCATGCTGAAAGTTGGGATTTTTGTTGGTTCTTGAGAAGCAGGAGGGATAGTTTTGTTGTTCATAGGGCGTCTTGTGAGTCTTTGGGTGATAATGATGATGGTGATGAGAGAATTGATTGCAAGGTTAGAACAAACACTGTGAATAATGAGTTGTTGTTTCCGAGCTTGTGGGGGCAGAGCTCCTCCATTTCTGGAACCAAGGATGAACAAAAAGGGATTGCTTGATGCTGATGCTGTTGTAGTAGAGAAAGATGGCTGCTTGACTCTCTCTGAGGGTGGAGTGTGGCTTGTGTAGAGTTCCTCCATGGTGAAAGGTGGGATTTTTATGGTGATATTGATTGGGCATTGTATTGGTTACCAATTAGATATCTGAAGCTGTTTTGGATTTTTCCTTGAATGGCGAGTTCCCTCTTTGATGAGTTCACTTCCCTTTTTTGCTCTCTGTACTTGAATTATAGCACTTGTTGTACCAGTGAAGCTGTTCTGAATTGTTCTTGAATGACAAGTTCCCCCTTCGTTGAGTTCACTAGTCCCTTGTACTTGAAGGCATAGTATTTGTATCAATGAAGCTGTTGTAAACTGTGCTTGAATGACAAGTTCCCTCTCCTTGAATCATAGCACTTGTTGTTCCAGTGAAGCTGTACCGAATTGTGCTTGAATGACAACCTTTGTGCTCAAATGAATGCACTTTATATTTTGCTCCTTGTTCTTGAAGCAAAGCACTTGAATTCTGCTTGAATGCCTCCTTTTCATGAATCCACCTTTCTATTTTGCTTCTTGTTCTTTGAAGCATAGCATTTGTTGAAATGAAGTGGTGCATTTGATTAGCTTTTGTTTTGTAAATGTTGTTGTTGTTGGCAGTGGTGACGAGACTGATCTCCATTCACCTTGTCTTTGAGTTGTGCTGGCTGCTCATGAATCACAACTCTTGCTGTAAGTGTGATGCTCATGAGTCATAACTCTTGTTGTAAATGTGATGTTCATGATTAATGACTCTTGCTGTAAATGTGAAGGTGGGAAGTGAAGAAGCTTGTTTTGTTTTGTAAATGTTGTTGTTGGTGGTGGTGGTGATAATGTTGAAAAGACTGATCTACCCATTCACATTGTCTTTGAGTTGTGCAGCTCCCATTCTCGCTGCTCATGAATCACAACTCTTGCTGTAAATGTGAAGGTAGGGAGTGAAGAGGCCTGTAATTCGGGCGTTCATTTCAGGGAACCGAGCGTAAGTGGGGGAAGTGTCATTTTCTTGAGATAGGGGAAGTGATGATATCACTTCTAATAGTTCTGATGTTCATTTGTCGGAAAGTGAGAATAAAACCGGAGAATTTAGGTGTTTGATGAAGTTCTGAGTTCAAAAATGACTTTTGGAAGTGAAAAGAAGTGAATTTTTATGTATTAGTTCACTTACCCTCACTTCAGTAAAAAAAATATTGAAATGTTAGTTCAAAATCCACTTTAGTCTGAAACGGAAGAAGTGCAATTTTCCTCACTTCAACACAAATAAACATCAGAAATGGGAGAAAAATCAGATCACTTCTCCATACTTCCACCCAATTCCCCCGAAGTGAACGCCCCTATTGTTCTCATTGTCAATGAGATTGATTTGCTTAGTTACATCATCTTTAACATGTTCTCACATTCGCATAGCACCCACTGCAAGTGTGAAGATTTTTGGATTGGATGGATTTTTATTCTTTAAATGTTGTCAGTGATACTGGCTTGCTCACTCAGAGCGGTTCATATTGTGTTGGCAATTTTTATCTGATTTTGTTATATATATATATATATTGTATTACTATAATCTACATGGAATGTATTGTATTTTATATAAACTACAAAGCTCCCTTTGTCACCCTTGCCATTATTAACTTGTGACACTAGTTGTATCAAGTATGAAATTTATCTAGTTTGATTGAAAATATTGTTGTTCTTAATTAATTATGTTTCTCTTGTTCTATTTTGAACGGTCAAAATCTGTTTACATTTGATTATTTCGATTGATTTATGAGTAATTGCACTCTTTAGTTTTGTTTGATTAGTGAGAAAAAAATAATATATAAAAGAAATTATTGTGAAAATTAATTTCATGAAAACATTGTTGTATGAGCTCATTATATGTAGCTATTGTTTATGATTCTAAATTTTAGACTCAATAGATTTTTTTTTTTTTACATAATTATATATTTTTTTAATGCAATAAGGATTTGTATGTGTTAAAATTTACAATATATAAACTATAAATAGTTTTATTATAATTTTTCAATTCTAACTCTTATAATTTTTAAATTCTATCATGAAAATAAAAAATCTCTAACTTTGGGTGCAACAAAGTATCAAAATCTCCTTCCAACTATTCCACTTGTCATAAAAGCTATTACTTCTAATGTAAATGTAAATATCCACAATGACAGTTTAACTCTTTTTGGAACCCAAAAACATGTTCCATTCTTTTTCTATAGCAATAACATTTATTCTGAAATTCTCCTTGAAAAAAAAACTACTGATATCACTTATTATATCTATATCTTAATTTAAGTTAAAGGCAAGAACATAAAAGACAAACAAATAATAGTATCAATGCAAAGAAGACAAGCAAGAGTATGAAAAAATCATAGCAAATTAGACAAATAATAGTATACACATAAGATAAACAACCAACAAAGGAGATAAGATGAAAGTGCAAGAGATCATAAAAGATGAATCACCACTTGAAAGGGACTTGACATTGAATTATTTCCCTCCTTTCATTAGTAATGGGGGTTTCTTAAAATACTTTCCAATGTAGTAAAAAGGCTACTATTGTTACCAGTATCACCTCCAAAATTTGTTTTTGATATTTTTATCACATCTATTCTTCCATATACAAACAAAATCAAAGACCAATTGATTTTAATATCATGAATACTACACTCACTCATTGATATGTAATCAACTCTAGGGAACTATTCACCTTGAGATGCTCTCCAAATCCTATACCTTAATCCATGATGCATTGCACTTCTAAAAGTGCTTAGTTTTCAGTGCAACACTAGGTTTCAAAATGACCTTCCAATATCTTGTTTGTCTTAGAAACTATTACTTCGAACTTAAATATAAATATCCACAATGATATTTTTACTTTTTTTTTTTTTGGAATCTCACTTATTATCTAAGGTTAATTGCATATTTAACAATAGGCTTTACTTTATTTGAAATTCATACTAATGAGAGATAGAATGAGATAGGTAAGAGTAAAAAAAAGTATTAGTGCAAGATTAGATAGAAGTATAAAAAGAAAATCTAGTGTTATGGCAAATAAGACAAATAGTAGTATTATAAAAATCCAAATATTGGTGTGGAGAAATGTAAATTAAAAAGTGATAGATATGAGTTTCATAAAGCTAAGTATAAGGGTAATAGATAAGAATATCAAAAACCCAAGTAATAATGCATATAAAATAGATATAGATATTAAAGAGCCTAGTATCAATAATGAGGTCAGAAATAGAATTATTAAAAAAACCAAGTATCAATGCAAATGAGATAGATATAAGTGACAATTAAAATAAATAAATATAAGTATAAAAAAATAAAGTTTCAATTTATATTCGTTTGAAACCGATAGGAATATTAATAAAAAAACCAAATCTCAGTGTACATGCATGAGCTATATAAGTATATAAAAAATGTCAATATCAAGATAGATTTAAAAAATAGATAATTGTTGTTGGAGGGTTGGTAAGGACTCACAATCTTGTATTTACTTTTAATTAATTTGACCCAAACCTTATCATTATCTTTAAAAAAATTTGTAAATTTAATTTGACAAGCTTGTTTATCACAAACTCTATTATTTAGTACAATATAATATTTCATAAGCATTTTAAGATACTCTTTATAATATAAAACACTTTTCTTACTCTCTCTCTCTCTCTCTCTCTCTCTCTCTCTCTCTCTCTATATATATATATATATATATATATATATATATATATATATATATATTTGTTTTTCATGGGATACAATTGACCATACCTTATACAAATATTCTTTTACTTTTAAGATTTAGTCTAAAATCTATATTACAATTTATTAGATTATTCAGTTTCAAATAAGTTTAAATTTTTTGGTATTACTTAGTATTTTTGAAAATACACTGATAAATTTAGAATCTTATAATTTAAAAAAATTAGTTTGAGATCAATCATAAAAGTATTAATTCAAAAGTTTAATTTTGCATGATATTATATCGTCATCAAATTTATATTTGAATTAATTAGAGTAAGGATATGAAACAATAACAAGAAAAATTTACATTTTTATATAAAAAGAGAAATGAAAAAAAAAACTTGCTTAAACTTTGTCTTTTTAAATTTTGTATTTGCACTAGTTTATACCTATGTTCCATTTATCCCCATTATCTTGTTTTCTAGTTGAATTTTAAATCTCATGATATTATTTAATAATGTATTGTGATTTTTGAATGTGAATTATTATATGAACAAAACTATCATTACCATTAAACAAAAATTCATTGTGTAAAATGAAATAATACATAATTCTAGTTAGGCAAAATATTTAATTCATCACAAATATGATAGTTGAATATTGCTTTAAATATGTTGAGGAATATGGATCTTTTATCCTTTTTCTTCCAAAATTTAGTTGAACTTTTATACATGTTCAATTTGCTCTCATTATCAAATGGTTTTCCTAAAATTTGAACATTAGTACGTAATGCTTGCACAATGACTAACAATTAATGTAGATGTGATTTTTTATCTGTGACATTATATATTTTTAAAACTATTAAATAGTTTTATAAAAATTATAAACCATGATGATAAAAAGAAGTTGAAATGAAGAATTTTGCATCCCTAGCTAGACAAAAATATCTAACATACTTTTAGAGACATGTTGATGACTAGAAAGAAACTAAATTGGGTATTTCCTCCTCCTTGACGATTACTATTTTTATTTTATGTTTTGTATTGTAAATTTATTAACTACAATTTCTAATCTACTTACCACGAAACATTTCTCCTTTCTATTTTAATACAATAATTAGTTTTTTTTTAAAAAAAAGCTACAATTCTGTTTTACATATCTACTCCTTTCCTAATCCTTTCTTAGCTAATCAAATATTAAAATCAATGCATTCAAAGCAACCATCCACATCCTCCTGCATTTCCTTACAAGCTAACACATAAATTTAGAAAACCAATGGCATAAGCTTTAACCTTCTTTTTATATATTTTCATCAAGCGCAACAAAACTACCCATTTTCTTAATTCACAAGTCTCATGGATAGTATCATAACAGACAAATCATAAACTTAAAACATAGAAAAACCAACAAGAGTCTGAGACACACATGCGCACAGTTTGCGCTTATTATAAAAACAAACTAAACACAAAGAAACCAAATCTTTTGCTAGAAGTCCATGCAACAAACTGAACACAAAGAAACCAAATCTTATGGTAGATGCAATACCTCTCTAATTGCAGCCATGGCCACCATCAATGAAAGGATAGCCATATAAATCATTCTCCACAGAGCCAAATCTAGTTCCATTTTCCTCCATGAGCCTTTCCTCTACCCTTCCTCCAAGGCCCAAGAAGTCTCTGGTCATATATTTCATGTGCGTTATAGGAGTCAGTGTTGGTGCAAACAACATTGTTTGATCACCATCTCCATGCATTTCCATCCCCATGTTTGGCGTATGCTCTGGTACCTTCAACATTCCTCGGACACCGGCTTCTTCCATGCCCATCCTCATATTTGGCGTCGATTCCCGCATAGGTAAATATTCCTTGTACACCGGTTCTTTGCATGCCCATTACTATATTCTGCATCGGCTTCAGCATCGGTAGTATACCTTGGACATTATCTCCTTGAATGCCCTTTCCCTTATTTGATTTTGGCTCTTGTACTGATAACTTTTCTTGAGCATTAGCTCCTTGAATGCCCATCCCCATTTTAGGTGTTGGCTTTTGTATCGGTAACATGTTCTGGACACCAATTTCTTGTATGCTTATCCCCATACGTGGATCTCGCCCTAGTGCTTGGATACCAACTTCATGTATATCCACCCTTGTGTTTGGTGACTGTAATATCGCTTGACCACCAGCTTCATGAATGCTTGTCCCCATCTTCAATGCTGGCATCATTGCTTG
This sequence comes from Dioscorea cayenensis subsp. rotundata, assembly GCF_009730915.1. Classification (NCBI taxonomy): domain Eukaryota; kingdom Viridiplantae; phylum Streptophyta; class Magnoliopsida; order Dioscoreales; family Dioscoreaceae; genus Dioscorea; species Dioscorea cayenensis. Next base: position 20,117,188 of record NC_052482.1, read on the forward strand.
ACCACCAACTCCATGGATATTTACTTCTATGTTAGATATCTGCTCTGATACAGGTAGTATTCCATGCATACCTACATTTATATTGGATGTCTGCTCTGATACATGTAGCATTACTTGATCATTGCCAACCCCATGCTTGTCCAAGCCCGTGCTTTGTTCAACCTCAACCATATCTTCATCACTAGGATATGGTCCAAGCAACAACTTTTGGAAGCTCATATCCTGCTGCCTTTCTGAGAAATATTGATGCTGTTGATAACCACCGGCATTATTATTATTTGTAGTAAGTGTATCACCTACTGATTGTGTCAGAAGTGGTGCATATTTTGGACTACTAAATAAAATCCCAACCATTGTTGCCTTTTTAATCATGCTAGTTACTGATGAACATACCTCTGAAAGTGACTTATTGAGCTGGAGCTGATTCATTGATGAGTTGGGAATATTAACTTCAGAGATGTTAACATTGTTGTTGTCATTATTGCTTTGGCTCAGAGTCAACAATGGGTTGATCATTGATAGATCGAATCCTCTAGTAGTGTTTGGTATCGATGTATGATGATAAATACCATCATGGTTGATGACTGGATATGATTCAGTATCTGGAATAGTAGTCAAGTTGAGGTTAATGTTGTTGTTGGTTAATGGCAAAGAAGGGTCAAATCCTCCTCCAATGGTGACTGGGATAGATAAAGGTGACAAATTAAATCCTCTAGTTGTAATCGGGGCCAATGAACTAGGATAAGTGCCACCATTATTGACGACTGAAGATTCAGTGGCCAAAATTGCAGTGAAGTCAGAGTTGACATTGTTGTTGATGTGGGTGGATACAGGAAAGAAATCGGATCTTCTAGTGTTGATTGGGGCAAGTGAATGAGAATGAGTGCCACCATAATTGATACCTGCAGATGATTCAGTAGTAGCAGGAATAGAAGCAATATTGATGTTACCATTGTTGCTATTAGTGTAGGTAGACGAAAGAGAGAGATTGCATCTTCTAGTGCTGGTCAAAACTGATGAATGAGGATAAATGCCAACTGATGATGATTCAATAGTTGAAATAGTACCAAAGTTGATGTTGTTGTTGTTGCTGTGCGAAGCTTGAGAGAAAAGAAGTGATCCTCCATCAATGGTTGGAACTAGTGAACGAGGATAAGTGATGCCATAGTTGATGACTGAAGGTGATTCAGGGGTAGTTGGAATGGTAGTGACATTGAGATCGATGCCATTGTTCTTATCATTGTGAGTGGATGGAGTTGAGTAAGCATTGGTATCCAACCAATTGGTGTAGTTATGTTCTTCTTGCTGGGAGGCTTGAGGGGTGTATTCCATGTTGTTATACATTGGAATATGTATCTGAGTCTCTTGTTCAGGAGCTTGAGAGATGTATTCCATGTTGTTGTATATTGGATGGACTGAATGCGTCTCTTGTTCAGGAGTTTGATGGTTGTATTCCATACTATTATACCTTGAGAAACCCATCTCTATATCTGGTTGTAGCCGTAGTTCAAGCCCACGCTCTTGCTCAGACTCTGACTCAGGTTGTTCAGCCCTCTGATGAGGATATTCCATATCCTCTTGCCTCTGTGTATTTTCTGACGATTCCATTATATCTTTTATCGCAGCCTCACAATAAACTCGATGCGCCACATAGCTATCTCTCCTGGTTATACAAAAAATAATAGAAAGATAAATCTAAAATCATATACCAAAAATTAGTTATTCATTATTCTTGATATAGTGTCATAATTATTAAATGTTTAGTACTCGACATGGTATCAGAGTTATTGTCTTTTTATAGTATTGATATGGTAGCAGTGCAATGTTTTTATATTCGTAAAATATTACTTGAAATATTGTTTTTAAGTTATGATTGCATCTAAATTATTTTGTTATATTTTTAATATGGTATTGGAGTTATTATTTTATATAATTGCTATGTATTTAAACTATACATAAATATAATTATATATAGTGTTAAATATATTTTTTCTATTACTAATTTAATATGAAATAATTATTGTCTATAAATATGAATATGAAAGTTAACTAACCGGGAGAAAATTGTGTCACACTCGCACTTGTACTCACGAATGCCGCAAATCTTCATGTGAGCTTTCCAATCAGAAATGACAGCATATATCTTATTGCATTTCTCACACTTCAATTTTTTCAAACCGTGCTTCCGACAATAATGTTTCTTGATTCCTGTGAGATCACCAAGAGCGCGGGAAGGATCATGATGCACACATGTCTCCTCTGGGCATACATACACTTTTTTCTTCACCTCTTTCCCAGCTGGCCTTTGTCTCAGCTTCCAAGGTAAGTTGTGACCACGACGATGCAATTGGAGATTCTGGTCACGTTGAAAGCCTTTGTTGCATACTTCACAAACAAACCGGTTTGTTGCCATCAGTATCTCTGGTGGTAATGCCACCACTTCAGCATTAGGGTCTGTTTCATTAATTCAGGTTTAATGCTAAATGAATTATAGATTTTTAATTACTAATAAAAAATTTAAATAAGAATTACCTGGGTTTCCAGCAGAGTTCCTTTTTCTCCTCGGTCTTCGACCATGCTGAGGTTGTTCACCTGTTTGAGGATTGAGTTCAGGGATCTCTTCATTATAGTGGTTGTTGGTAGGATTGAAGGGTGCAAGGAGAAATTCACGAAAGTTTTCTTCAGCCATCCTAATAAACCATCAATTTCGTAAAAATAATGCATAATTAGTAAAACCAAAAACATTAAAAAAATATTATTTGTCAATAAAATAGCAAGTGATATTTTCTTTTTTGAAAAACATTTCTGCCAACTCAGTCATAAATGACTTAAAAGTACCAATCAAATGCTCTAAAATGATTCTATTGAGTAATTTGATTATTTTATTAAATATATTTGTTAATTAAATTCTAAATTAATAAAATAAATAAAAGCTTATTATTAATTAAAAAAAAATCAAATTATAATTTTTAAATAGTTATTTTAATTTATAATAATTAAATTAAAATATAATTAACTTTATATAAATTTTTAACCTTAGCAAGGTATAAACCACTAATCCCCACCTCAGTATTCCATCCCTAACCTAACATGCCAAAGATATAAACAATGGCCCTATTAGTAAAAGAAGACTTGTTGAGAGTGATAGAATTGATTTAAGTTTATGGTCCTCTCTAACCATGGTCCTCTCTTTCTATAATATTATATTGACATTTATAATTATTTCTTTTCTAGCACTAGTCTACCATCACTAACCATGGTCCTCTCTTTCTATATAATATTATAATGTCAATATGATTTATAAAAATAAGAAATAATTGTAAATGTGGAAGCATAAATGAATTATAAATTAAATTCAAAATGCATTCAATCTTTAAAAACAGATGAAGATAGCCAAGTGAAAAGTCCACCCCATAAAGAAATGAGGCAATTAATGTGTGTGCAATGGATGGAAAGTAAATAAAAAATAATAAATGTATTTTCTTTTTATAGATTAAAAATTATTTATGGAAACTACACAAAAGGCAATCACACGTGGCATGACTGGCCTAAGTGTGTGAAAGTCTTGAGTTATGGTGCAGTGCATCACTTTCAAGAAAAAAAGAGAGAAAAGAAAGAGATAATCTCAATGGCATGTTGACAAGAAAATGGATGGATAGATGTGAGTCCATCCTCCTTTGCATGCCATCCTTGCCGTGACACACTCACAAAATGTTAAAAGAGAATCATTTAATTCACAAAGATCACATACACTACATAAAAAATGGGAGACTTTTTTTTTTCTTATCAACCTAAAAGACCTTTGGAAGACCTCAAAGATTTTTAAAGATCTACACAAGGTCTTGAACATGGACACAAGAAAAAAAAAACTCTAAAATTTTTTCAATAAACTTTTAGATCTGAAACTTGAAAGAAATGACTTCAATAAAATATTTTCAAAGAAAAAAAATTTATTTAAGATCTATAAAATATTATGCAAGTTTTTTTATTAGTTGCATGAGAGAAATCACCCCACAAATAAAAGTTTTAGTAAAAAAAAAAAAATAGAAATCACCTCCTTGTCAATATAGTTTGTCATTAGAAAACTCAAAGAAAATTGATTTTTTCTAAAAATATCTAATTTTTTTTCGATCATCAAAGATCGGTAAAATTTGATTTGAAAGAATTTTTTTCACATATGAATGAAAATAGTAAAAGATCGGAGATCTTAACTCTAAAAAGAGAAAAGCCCTGATTGGAAACATCGACAGAAGTCCACAACCGAAAAACATACATAGATCATAGATCTTTGGCTAATATCTAGCCATCGATCTAATTTAGATCTTTAAAACTACATCAGAAAATAAAAATTTATGGTCTGAAAAGTTGAAAAAAAATCTTGAAATAGAAACATAAATCACAGAAAAAAATTGAAAAATTGAAAAATTAAAGAGATCTAAAGTATAAAAGGACGATTAGGATACTTACAGAGCAAACAGGAGAGCGGAAAAGATTTGACCCTTTTTCGCTCAGATTGAAGCAGAGAAGAAGCCTGTGACTTAAGAAACAGAGGAAGAAAGGGGCAGGAAATGTAAATCACATACAAAATTGAGAAATTAAAGAGATTTAAAGTATAAAATGACGATTGAGATACTTACAGAGTAAGTAGGAGAGCGGAAAAAACTTGATTTTTTCACTCAGACACAAGCAAAAGTCTGTGACTGAATGAGAAAAATAAGGAATAAGGGGTAGGGGTAAACGGCGAAGGAATACCCTATTTATGGAGAAAAAGGAACTTGAAACGGAAATTGGCTTAAAACGTGTCAGGCCAAAACTCATAACGTGTGACACGTCTCACTTGACAGATAATTATCCACCGCATCCGAATTTTTAATGTATAGCATCTTGTTATATAAGTAAAACACCATTTAAACATTATCATTGAACCCTTAATGACAAATCACTTTTAATTAAACATCAAATTTATAAGGAAAAACTTTTAAACCCTCTAGTTCAACATAACATTGTTGGCTAATCAAGAAATTAACAGTTAAGCAACATTAACCCTAAAACAAACACAACATAGCCACAAGAGATATCCATGACTCTTTTGGTCATTATACCTAGGGTAACCCTAGGTTTCCAGAGTTTAAGGAAACCCTAAAGGCCAGTCTTTTTATTTTCAAAAAAAGAGAAAACAAGTCATGGTGAGAGTCTTTTCATACATGGGACTTAAAAGAGTACAATGCTGCTAGGGGAATTATTTATATTTTAATATTCACTAAAAGAAAGTATAGTGCACACACACACACACACACACACACACACACACACACACACACACACACACATTGTATATAATATAGTAATATATAATGTGAGGGCAAGCAGAGGCTTCTACCACCCCATTGTACTTGTTACAAAACACACATGGGGCAACCATTCACTGAGCCTGTCTTCATACCCTTGATGGCATGCTTATGTGTTGGATGGAAGACATGTCCTCAAAACTCAAAAGTACAGAAGTAAACATTTAAGTATGTTTTTTATGTTTAGAAAGTCAATAAAGAAAAAGGTTGAAAGTATGCTCTATATTTATAAAGCACTTAACTTTTCTTCCTCAAATATCATATCCATCAACTGGTGAGATTGCAACCAAAACAAGCAAATCAGAAGAAAGAAAAGGATTTACAATTCGCAAAACAGAAATTTCTCATATGGTAAATGGTGTAAATAATACAGGAGGAATGAGACCTAAAAGATTGCTAGGATTTCCTTTCTTATGAAGAGTTCTTCTGTTTCTCCTTGGAAGTGGTAGTCATTGCAGAGGTTTTGCAGATTGGGCAGATATCCTTCTTCTGTAACCATGTCTTGATGCAATTAAGATGGAATTCATGTCTGCAATTCAATCTGCCAAGCTTCTTTCGATCTTCGTATTCTTCCTGGATCGTAGTATATCAAATAGAAAATGTTTTAATACAGCACATGACATTGATTAATGAATGAAAAAAATGCATTGCATTACCAAGCATATAGCACATTTCTTGTCCTGCCTATCTTGGAACCGGCAAGAGGAGCGGTATTTCCGCACTTTCAAACAACCGGAAAGTTTCCTCTTGGACAAACCAGTGCTGACATTGCCAATCCTTTCTTCCAATGTAAGCAATTCCTATGAATAATGACAACTTGAAACTTAAAACTAGTCCAAAGAAATACAACATACAAAGAGAATTACTTTCAATCACCTCATAGCTCATGTTGTCTATGTCCAGTCTCATATCCCTGTGAGGATCAAGGAACCCCAAGATATCATCTAAGTTATTCATAATTATCCCCTGTAAAAACCAGGCATGAAATTGTCAGCTCAACTTACACTGTGATCATTACAAGAGCTGATTTAACAAAAAATAATGAACTCACCTGAGAGATCCAACTATTCTGAAAAGGAGCTGAATGTTCAACTGATGGGCATGTAGTCCTCATCTCATTGTTCCTTAAATTATTCCTATTGCGACGGTCTTCAATAGGCAATGGTAGTGGGACTGGTCTTGCATTCCAGAAAGGGGGGGTGGATCCCATAGTAGCTACAGACCTTATGGTAGGATAGCTTTGATTGGATATGTGAGAAGAAACTCTATGACGACGGCTGTTTACATCCGCTCTGCTAACTCTTGTTGGTGGCGCAAAATGAATCGGGAAGAAAGCACTTGGATTTCTAGTCCGAGTAGGGTTTGACTGGTTCAAGGAAGGCATTTCTGAAACGCCATTGCTGATGTTGGTTCCTGCATGAAAATCGTTTAATAAAAAATAGAATTGTTGCAAGAAGTAAAAGCAACAAAAGGATCAATCAGACTGTGTAGAAGAAACAATAATAAAAACTGGTTTCAGCTTGAACCTGCAGAAAACATCATTCTGCTTGGACCCATAGGTATTACAGGTTGCCTTGATTGCTCAATTGAACCTGCAACAAAAAAATGCCATGGAGGATATGGATTGTAAGATGGAGCGCTTAATGGATATGGCCCAGCATAGCAATCTCGGCTCCTAACATTCCGCTGAGACCTTGTTCCAACTGGAAGAACATTCCTACATCCAGGACCCCTTTTCAAAGGATCCCAAGGAGCAATTTGAATTTGAGGAGGCAGCACATAGTTTTCTAGCAAATGATGTTCAGGAGCTGAAAAATTAAAGAAGCTTCCACCAGTGTAATTGTTAAATTCTAAAGAAGTTCTGTTGCGGGACCTGTTAGTACATAAAGAACTTCTTCCCTTGTAATTGCTAGGAATCAATGATCTTCCACCTCTGTGAGATCCAGAAGTGCTTCCTTCATCAAACATCATGGGCATAGCCATCTGTTTTCTTTTATATCCACCTGTTGGGTTGTGCATTTGGATGGCAATGCTATTGCCGCCAATAGGAGGCACATTATAATAAGAGAACCCTTTTTGGCCATAATTTGGCGGAAGTTGACTAGAGTAGCCAAGAGATGAACTAGTATGGAAGGGCTCATGTGATGTTGCTGAAGCAGCCATGTAGTTTGGGCACTCTTTACTGAAAGTTGCTCTTATATAGTCATTTGATCTTTGTCCATTGTTGGTGTTCACACCATTGACTGGTACATTAAAGCTAGGAGGCATGATGGAAGTGTTCCCTGTAACTTGAGTCAAGATATAAAATAAAAACCAGAATCAGATGAATTATAAGGCATAGAGTAGACTAGTGCCTGATCGCACATAAGAATTAAGGATCTGACGATCCCATCCTTGGGCATGATCCATTTCAGACATCTGAGATGCTTGCACTAGTCTACCCTCAGATGCGAATGAATCCAACAAAGTAATAAAAGAACTTCTTCACATAAAAAAAACATCTATATCAGGTAATTTCTACATAAAGGATAACTGAGACCTGGAAATCTAAATAAACTTGAATATATGGAGAAAGAAAGGGACATATAAGGCATGTTGCATCATGGTATCATGAAAAAAGGGACTAGCAATCCACACTGCTAGATAAATGTTTGACATTGGTTTTTGTTTTTGCTGAAGAACTTATGGATTAAGTCATTATAACAATTGCAACACATCACCAATAATAATGTGCTATACTTCTATACAGACAACAGGTTTATGATTTTTATTTTTAAAAAAGGTGGATATGCACTCTCGAAACAAGAAGCTCTTCATGTATTTTGAACTGACATATATTACTTTTTTTGTTGGAAAAACCATGGCAAATAAGCAAATTTACCAAAGATACTTCATTTTATGCAGCCATAACGGCAGTAGGAATGCCTTTTGGGAATTCTTATATTTCACATATATAAAGATATTTTAAGTAGGGTGCAACAGATGATTGGGATAGTTAAAGTATGTCCCATGACACGCATGAAGAGTAGTCCACACAATAATTAAACCCATGAGGCACTGGTCAATTACAAGTAACCTTACTGATGCCACAAAGCTAGTCCTCATGAAGTTATTTTCTATAATAGAGTCAAAAGAATATGTAAACCTACACTTTGCTATCATTTAGGATCAACAGACCAACACACACTTTAAAAGCTGTATGTTGGAAACTTAGAAAAGCAGTACCACAAAGACATCTCTAGAGAAGGAAGAAAAAAGACAAACACTAGATAAATTTGTCTTTCTAAAATTCCAAAAACGTTACAACAATTCCTTTTTCATTGAGTAGATAAACGACAATGCATTAAAAGTAAGATACAAATGATACAGTATAGTTAAGATATGTTGTTGATGTTGCCCCAGAACAGAATAGGTAACATTGCTTCCTTAAAATTAATGGACCAGTTAATCTCAGCACTTCTGAGTAGAGAACCAATGGATCAGCAATGCCACTTGCACTGGACAACAATGTAAAGAACTTGCTTCCCAAAACTTGAATGACCTCAAACAAAATTCCAAATGAAGAATGGAAGCGAAAAGTGAGATATACATCTGACTCATAATGCTTTAAGCACCAATCACAAAGCCTCATCTCACCCTTAAAAACACATCCCTCCATAGAATTTGCATCTTTTACACTTCAATAAAGATGCAACTTATATTGGAGAGGAATAGCTGCATGAATGAAGAGTGAAAGTGTCTCATTAGTGCATAGTCCAGTACATAAATGGTTTAAGGAATCTTTCCGACACTAGGCCAAATGGGAAGTTTTCCTAGGATGACAAAGAGTTTGGGTTAAGGCATAGAAAGTCTTTCAGGCACTATCTCAATCAGTCCAGCTTGCATAAAAGGGGAAAAAATGATAATGACAATTGAATCAAAAGCAGACAAATAACATTGACCCCATGAGTAACATTATTGCAGAGCACACAATGATTTATGCAGGATAGTTCATGTTCTCAATGTGCCCTTTGGATCAGTAATGTCACTTGCACAGGACAACAATGTCCAAAACTTGCTTCCTGATAACTTGAACCACCTAAAACAAAATTCCCACTGAAGTATGGAAAGTGAGATGTAACCAAGATTATTAATGCTTTAGGCAACAATTATATAGGAACATCTTACCTTATAAACATCCATCCTTAAAATTAGCATCTTTTGCACTTCAATGCATATGCAACCTAAATTGGAGAATACCGGCCACAAGCATAAAAGGTTAAGGATTGAAGATGTCTCATTATTTCTAATCAAATACACATAAACAGTTTAAGCGTATCTCACGCACTAGCCAAAATTATGGTGTAAACTCTTCTTAGGACAATGATAATAGTCCAAACGAATTAAGGCAGAGGCAGTCTTAGCTTGAATAAATGGAGAAAAATGCTACAAACAATGGAATCAAATTGGCCAAACAACATTGACAAAATGAGTACCAATGTTGTCGAGAACATAACAATCAGCCACGCTGTTAAAACTTCAGCTCCATAAAATTATCCCTCGAAGGTTATATAATCCCCATATACATAGCGAAAACCGAGCCTTGATTGATAGACAACAATAATAGTTCTGAAGTAATAATGACCACCATCTGCAGCCTTTTTGCAATATATAACTCGATTTAGAAAATCTACAAGGGTTTGATACAGAAAAGCTTTCCCCTTTAAAGAAACTCAGATTTATCTAAATTGAAAATTCACCACTCTAAGACCCGAGGAGACCAAAGCATCAATCAATTTCAGTTAATGAATAGAATCGATGGTCTACAACAGTGAAAACAAAAAAAAGTTAAAAACTACACTGCCAAGAGTCATTCAATAAATTCTATTAATTAATTTTATTTTCTAGAAAATAATCTCAGCATAGGATGGATTAAACTAACGTCTCATATAAAATTCTGAGCATGCGTTCTAGATCGGCAGATCTTAACATCCGCCAAAATCCTCAGTTTCATTCATAACCAAATTGCAACTTTTACCACCAAATAAACTCAGATTCTTCAATAAAAACCAAAAATCATAAAGAATTTTTTGCAAATATCCAGCAAAATAGACCAAAATTACAAACTAAATAGCTCGTAGCATCTCATAAACGAAAAATAATAATAATAAATAAGATTAAAAAAAAAATTCAATCCAACAGCCAACCGATGATCATGAATAAGAGCGAATAGAAAGCATACCTTAGAATCCAGGATCGAGAATCAAAGTTTGGATCCAAAAGAGATGGCAAAATCGGAGACGAAAGCAGCGACAGCAAGAGAGGGAGACCTCCGTCCTTGAATCCTTGATCGTCAAAATTTCGATCTTTCCGAGTATTTATAGATGGGGACTGAGAGGAGTTCGATTCTGTGCGAGAGTGAAAGAGAGAGACAGAACCGCACCGTGAAAACCGACTCCAAAACAGACTTTGCTCAAGATAATAGTTGAATATGGGCCCCGCTTACTATCCTGAGGTAAAGGTAAGATGGATGAGTGAGAAGTTTGGGTCCGCAATTGGTATTTTTATGTCTGTGGGCCGACGGCCGCAGTGGTTAAGCGGAGGTTCCCTTGTTGAGTGCCGTATTATTTGGTGTTATATCCACCGCAAATGTGCCTAGGGATCAGCACTATGCTCAGATAGATGTGCTCAAGCTTTCCACGTGGACTTAGTTTTTTTCCGAGATAAATTTTTTTTAATATATATATTACTGAATAATTATCTCAAATTATTTTTTTTAATAATATGGATAAAACATAAATTTATTCATTTGTATTTAATTTTTTTCGCATATCTTATAGAAATATAGAATTTATATTGCTTTTATCTATTAATATATATAAATATAATATCATAAAAAATTTTAAAAAATAAATTTTATTTACCAAATAATTTTGTATTAAATATGGATAAATTGGTAGCTTTCAAGTTATGAGATAAATATAATAGCAACTCTTCTATTATACATGTGGTTTGAAATAATTATATTTAAAAGCTTGTTTGGTGAACAGAACAGAAAATAGGGTGGAAAAGATATGAAGGTTGGTAGGGGTGGACATGGGTGCACTGGATCGAGGGTCTAATGGCCAGACTCAAATATGCAACCCATATATTCGAATTTGGTAGGGCCATGTCGGGCTAGTGCTTTTGATCCAAACCCCGACCTATTTCGATTGTCATTAGGCTAGCGCCCAACCCGACCCAATAAATAAATAATTTTTTTATGAAATAATTGAAATAACTAAATAAAACTACTACTACAACCCCTAAAATTTTTTCAAACATTTTAAAAAAAAATACAACACAAGTATTATAAATATTTACTCTTTTCAAGCCTATTACTATTATATATATATATATATATTATAAATAATATATGATATATATTATTTATTTATTCGGGTCGGGCCGGGTCGGGTCGGGCCAAAATTCATCTGACCCAAACCCAAACTCGAAAATTCAATCGGGCTAAAACATTCTGAGCTCAACCCGTTTTTAGGGCCCAACTTTCTAAAACCAAGGCCTCAGATTTTTTTAGATGGGTTCGGGCCAGCCCATGGGTCGCCCGGCCCATGTCCACCCCTAAAGGTTGGATATGAGAAACAAAAGATTTTGGCTCATATATCTAATATGCACCTGATAAACCATCGCAAACTATTATCTTTTATTTGGTGTGTAATAGAATATGATAGTATCTTTTGTTTGGCGTGCAATATGATATGGTAGTCTTATTTATTGGGCCACCTTTATAACCAAATTATACTGTAACTATGGGTAACCCAACACTGTAGCCTTTCAGCCCTGTAGCATCCCGAATTTACATTACTTTCTTCTTTCTTCTTCTTCATTGTTTCCTTCTGTTTGCTGAACCTTGTTATCCCTTGGAATTTTTCTGACAACCCGATTCCGGTGAACCAAGGTAGAAACTTCTTCCACCCTTGCTTGTGAGTATTTTAAGAGTTGTGACTTAAGTTTTTATTTAGTATTTTATATGTATTTCACCGTTTTTGAATTTTTTGAAAACCTAAAATTTGAGCATGTTGTGTGTGTGATTTGAGGTTTAAATCGAAGCCAGTGATGTTGTGATTTCTTTGTGATTAATTTTGTAATGAAATTCTTTGTTGGATGATGTAAAATCGTAAGAAAACCTTTGTGTTACTGTATCAGTATTGTAGCACTGGTGAATTTTAGTTGTTTCTTTGGCATCTTTGGTCTAAAGTGAAGCTCAAACATTAGAAATTCATTGGTAATCTTTAGACCTAGTTTTGAGCCAATCCTAGGATCGATTTAGGGTTGTTTGTTAGAGAAACTTAGGGTTTGATTTATTTTGTACTAATTCTTGTTGGTGTTTTGTTGTGCTTTGGCAAGGAGGTGAAGTTTTGGCTCAAGGCAAGAAATTAGTAGAGGATTAACGTTCGGGGAAGTGAAATCATCACAGTTGTGTGTGGGATTAATTATGCATAATTCTACTATTAAATAACCGATATATATACTTGAGTAAAGTTTTTTGGTTTTATACTTGAATCGAGATTTGTTTGATTTGAAATGAGTTATTTATTTCATACTTCATGTTTGCAAGTATTGTTGTTAAAAAGGAAGGATTTTCATAATGATGCATGTTTTGTAATGTTGTGAATTATTGACTTTGCAAAGCTTTGGGCATGCTTGTGTTTTCTTCATTTCCTTTGTATGGCAATGACGACTGTTCTATTGTGATTATTGTTCAAGCTATGGACCCTTCGTTGTGAGAAGCAAGGAGCAAGGTTGTATTATTTGGTTGGTGGCTAGACTTGACCACGGTTCGGTTCCGGTTCGGTTTCGGTTCAAAACCGCTGGTTCCGGTTTTATAAACTATAGAACCAGAACTGAACGGTAGTCTTAAGGTTCTGGTTCTCGGTTCGGTTCCAATACGGTTCTGGTTCGGTTCTAATTAATTCAATTCTGATTAATTAAAAATATATAAAAAATTATATTATATATACTTTTTATTTAAAAAATAAAAAATAGAACCGGAACCGATTCAGGTTCCGGTTTTCAACTCATAAGAACCTTAACCGGAACTTAAAGTTCCGGTTTGGAACCGAAACTGTTTTTACGGTTCTGGTTCGGTTCCAATAGTGGCAGTTCTGGTTTGGTTCTATGGTTCGAACCTAACCGAGGTTAGGTCTATTGGTGGTATCCTATGGCAGTAGGCGGTTTGTACGGCTAGCCTGTTGAGGTGGTGTGGAAGATTGGTAAACTTATTAGTCCAGTTCATGTGGGAGTGTAGAGCCCTGACTGGATGTTCATAAGGAAGACAGGGTCATCACACGGTGGACTGATGGGTTAACGTCAAGAACATGAGTACCTTGATGACTCTGAATCTAGTTGCAGCCACGGTGAAGGTTAGAGAGGTTTATAAACCATAATACGTTTTTTTTTGTAGTGTCATATTAAATTTGTGGTGAGGGGGCGAAGCCCAACTATTACTCTTAGGAGGGCAGTCTTCCACAAATTTGATTTGGCGGTGAGTATTGCGTTTTATGGATTTTGAGACTCGTATTATATAGTTTGTTATATATATATGTGTGTGTGTGTGTGTGTGTGTGTGTGTGTGTGTGTGTGTGTGTGGAATTGTTATGATCTATTTGCATTATTATAAAAGCCTGGTTTGATGTTCAACTTGTTTTATAATTTGGACCCTGGTTTCAGTATTTTGTGGATTCGATGCTGTAAAGCCCTAGTTGGGGTAAAAAGTTTTCTTGACATTATCTTTCGTTATTTTTGTATCAATGATTATTGTTGTAGGTGATTATCTTCTAAACTATTTGTGTTATTAATAACGCATTATTTGGATGATTTATATTATGTATTTTGGTATATTCTTGTAGATTTGTGCTAATCCACTCATTGAGTGACTTAGATTACTCACCCCTCTTTCCTCTTCTCAGGCTTTTACAGGCAATGGTACGGCAATGAAGCGGTGTGCTGGGCATCTACTGTCTGTTTTCATTCATTTCTTTGTTCATATATGTTATCCTTGAGCATTGTATGTTGTATTAGGGCATGGATCCATTGGTGTGTTTGAAAATCTTTATGCATGGTTTGTATGTTTGTCTAATATCTTAGAAACTTCGTTGTACTTATCATCAATACCTTTATTGAACTCTATTATCAGGTCTTGTTGATGTTGTTGCCACTGTGTATTTATTGTACACCTGGTTGATATATTCTTGTTCATGTGATTTTGGTTCAGGATTGTGAAACTCCAGGTATTTTGTTAGCCTTGTGCTGACCAAAGGATTGAGTGGTGGGGTATCCCTATTTGGGTTGTCATGGCGTTGTTGCGTTCTAGGGCCCGCGGGTCGGAGCGTGACACCCACTTTATACTACTAGCCACATGATAATTAATCCATAGAAGTGTAGAAATAGCTGGACATGGTAACAAATTAATTTTTTTTGCCCTATTATTGGTTTCTCTCCCCCATTTAGGGTTTCGTTGTATCTCTTCTTTTGATCTTTTAAACCCGATGCTTGAGACAATAAGCTTGTCAACAACTAAATAGGGCATTAATTTCACTATTTTAAGTAGGGTTTTTCACATCCGGAGTGGTTGAAGGGTTTCACATAGATCTTTTGCTTAAACAGGTTAATTTTCATCTAAATCTCTTTTTCGATCATGCCTTATTTTTAGTTTCTCTAGTCGGATGATTTTTTTTTTTCAAATTGATTTTAAAGTTGCTATATTCATAACTTTATTTATGATTTTCTCCAATGAGATAAGTATGAACTATAATATTTGCAAGTTTGTGGTATTGCAACTAATATATTTGTGGACATTTATATATAGGTTATTTATTTTTTAAAAATTTAATGGAAACTAATAAATCTATCAATAAGTAAATCATTATGAAAAATTCCAAAATAGATATATTTTAAAAAAGAATACATAATTATAAAGGTAATTTTGTCTATTTACATAACATTCATATCATTTTATTATGCCATCAATATTAAATGTATAATTGGATTATAAAATGCTATCTAATAACTTATCCGGTATGCATTAAACATAGGATTAGATATGAGTTTATCATATACATATCCGCCCTTAAGTGATAATGGCATGATATGAATTGTATGTATAAAGATAGAATTACCTTTATAACTATATATATATATATATATATATATTCTTTAAATAGATTTGTTTTCAGTATATTTAGGGCCCGTTTGGTGAACAGAATAAAATATGAACGGATATGATATAAGGACTGAATAAGAGTAAGAAAAAATTTGGACATGATAAACTTATATCCTATTCTATGTTTAATGTGGACCGGATAAACCTTTAGATAATATTTTGTTATCATATTTTACGTTTGAAGTGTAACGGATAACTAGATATGATATTAATGGAATGTAAATAGACAAATTACCCCTTTTATGATATAGTTATATATTCTTTTTTAAAATTGACTTTTTTTGGATTGTTTTTTTTGTTAATGATTTACTTATCGGTAGATTTATTAGTTTCTATTAAATTTTTAAAAAATAAATAACCTATAAATAATATTGACAAATATATTGATTGCAATATTACCAATTTGCAAAAGTTATAGTTCATACCTATGTTTTTTGGAGACACAAAGTTATCAATATAGCAAAATAAATATCAAAATCAATTTTAGAGAAACTAACATAATAAAAAAGAGATTTAGATGAAAAATAACTAAAATAGTGAAATTAATGTCCTATCTAATTGTTGACAAGCTTTTTCTCTCAAACATCATGTTTAAGATCAAAAGAGGGGGCACAATGAAACCCTAGATGGGGGAAGAAACCAAATAATAAGTAAATTTAATTTTTTTTTTTCTCATATCTTATTTGTTTCTATCTTAACTTTCCCATATGATTAATTATCATGTGACCGGTAGGATAAATGGACTAATTAATTAAGACTATCATATCATGTTAACACACTATAATAGCATGATTTGATAATCTATCCTATCCTATTGTCCTTATTATATCCACCAAACGGGCCCTTAGTATATTTATTAGTTTATATTAAATTATTAAAAAATACATAATATACAAATAATCTTACCAATATATTGCCAGAAAAAATAACATAGATTCCTTATATATAGCAAAATAAATAGATTTTACCCTCTTTATATCAAAATCAATTAAAGAAAAAAAATCATCAAACTAGAAAAACTAAAACAAAACATATTCAAAGAAAAGATTCAAATAATAAACAACTTGTTCAGGGAAAACATTTATGGAGAAACCTTTTTGCGAAAAACCTATTTAATATAGTGAAACTATGTTCTATCTAGTTAACAAGCTTCTTGTATATAATAAAGCTATCATATCATATACTATCAGCACACCAAATAAAAGATAATAAGATATAATAGTTTATCCTATGCTATATCATCTCCACCAAACAGACCTAAATGAAAATTCATAATAACTACCAAATAAATTTCTAACTTACAAAATAAAAATTAAATATTATTAAAATATTTTATTTTTAAACTTAGTTTAGGATCATTATACAAACAAACATAATAAAGTAGTATGAAAATATTATTATCTGATGGGGGCAGTTACATATAATTACTTAGCAACTATTGAATTGAATATGCAATAAATTCCACGCAATAACTTTGTAATTATTAGGTTGAACAAACATAACCAAAATTACAAACTGTTAAACAATGACAACTTTAACATCATCTCCATGATACTATTCATTGTTTTCAATCCCTTGACCTAGAATAGAACAGCAAGGTACAAAGGCATGATAAACACGTGCCCGTTGAAGGGTCATTTAGGCAGAATACAAACAATAGGCAGGTAAACCTTTAGACAGGAAGATTTTCTCCGGCCACACAGAATAAAAAAAAAGTCTAATCTAGGCAGTAAACCTAATTTGTACAAAGGACATTATCAGATTGTAGGAAAACATGGTCAATCATATTTAACCCAAAGCAGCAAGATAACATGTTAATCAGACTTAAACAGCAAGATAAGAGTGGTTTTTTTCCCCACATCTGGAGAACTACATCAGCAATAGTGGAGTATTTCAGATACAAAGACCATACATCACTGAGACATTTGTTATAGTAATAAACAGGAAAGGGCAAGGATGAAAAGAAATTTAGCAGTATGAATTCTTAATTCAAACTCAAATGGTGGAGAAATCAAACAAATTAGGATAATTTATATAATGAACACATCAACTCCTCTAAAGAATAATTTCTACAAAGAATAATCACCACACAGCCCTTTCTACAAGGTCTAAAAGAGTGTATATTAGAGATGTGTGGGTGTGTAATTTCTAAAGGTACTGTGGAATATATGATGTTGAACTAACACAAATGAAGGAAATGAGAAGATTATACAGAGTCCAAAATGCCAGAGAAAAATTCCTGAAGCCGGCCCTCCAATCCTTGAGCAAACCTATGACAAAGCAGAAAAAAATTCAGTTTTTCTCACTCGCAACTTTCAAAACAACAAATACAGTTTATAAATTTTGATTGCTTTATGAAAACAAAATCAGATCAAATTTGCAACTAGTACTAATCCATAATTAAACTTGTCTTTCCAATGTGATAATTATGTAGCAAGAATGAGAATGTTATATTCCTAAAATCTTTTTATGAGAAAGGCTATCGTCTTAAATCTGCTAGAGCATAACAACAAAGAATTTCAACATTCTGAATAATTCATGTTATCAGATGTGATCAACCAAACGGGGCATTGAAGATAAGATACATGACATATAAAATTAACAAACACTACATGGAACGAGACAGCCTTCCTCAACCACCTCCACCAAGACTAAACTACATCTTTGTTTGCTTATCCCAAACATTCATATATTATGCTATTTATTTCTAACCAGTCTCCCCTCAATGATATACCCTGTCTCAAAATTCCCCACTAACTTTAAAACCCTTTATTTCTCAACAAAGAATGGCCCTGCAAAAGCCACTTGTAAGCAAAATAAATAAATAAATAATTGAAAGAGCTCAACTTAATTCAAACCAATACACAAACAAGGTGAATGAGAATACATACTACAAGGAGATCCCAACAATTATCCAGAAAGTCACGAAAATAAAACTTTTGAGCATTAGCTATATTCACTGACCTCTTACAAGTAATAAGATGTAAAATTTTATTCATATCCAAACACCAGCTAAAGTCATAAGACTTCCGAGCAACAACAGATAAAGAGGTATGTTTCTCATATCTATCCTAACAAAAGTGTTTTATTTGGCATGAAAAACATTTAGTTTATGAAGATTGAAGCGGAAAACAAACCCAGACTTTAAAAAGGTTGATGGATGGCATTGATCCTTAACTCCAACATTAAGAACAAGAACACAGTAAAGAAACGAAATTACGAAGTTCCTAATTGCATGAATTGCTCAAAGGTTTAGATCCATGACCCCTAAATCAGTTAAAAAAGGCATACAGATATGAGATGAAGACAAGAATTCTACAAGTCTAAAACAGGGCTCAGTATAAAACCTTAGTATACAAATATAATGAAGGGCATTTGAATGTAGAAACTAAAATCAAGAATGACAAGAATTCTAACTCATGTAAAACATCCTACGTCACATTGCTAACCTAAAAATTTCCCTTTGGCCAAAGATCTCACCAAGTGCAATAAATCTTAACATCATAAAGTCAGTTGACAAAAAATATAAAAAGGAAAAAAAAATGAATCCAAGAAAACATCAGCTCATGTAGACGGATGCAATAAGGATCAACAAGAATTCATGCAATTTGCCAAGGCTAGCTGAAATCAAAGGTCTAAGTAATGAAATTTATTTATTTATTCTCAACTATCATAAAAATTCGATCAAGCATATATCTGTGTTCTACCATGAATATATTACTTCACAAACAATAGCAATATTGAGAAAGATCACAATTTTGGAATAAAAATGGAGAGGTGAAGAAGAGTGCAAGATTCTCACATACCAAATAGTTCTCCCACGCCAACGAATCAGAAGATCACGAGCAGAGCGAAAAGCAAGTAAACAAGCCAGCAAGCGTACGCTATCAACCAGCGATGCTCGTCTCCGCACGAAGCCAATTCGATCAAAAGCCGCGTGCAAACCCTTGTGGACCAAAGCACGAAAACAGCTCCAACGACGAAGATCGGAACTCCGCTATGCGGCATGAAAAGGGACACCGCGGAGAAAATCACCATCGGGATCATACAATAGCCAACCAAACTCAAGCATCGGTATAGATCTAGATTACCATAGCGGCCGGCGAGCATGTTGAAAACGCCGTAGAGGAAAAGGGAGGCGACAGTGACCCAGCCAAGGATGATACCGAAATGGAACTTTCCAGCGAGGAGCTGGAAGAGGCCGAAGGCCATGAGGGAAAGGAAAGGGCCGGAGAGGTCAGCGTCCTCGTGGAGGATGGGGTTTACACGGAAAGGGTTGAGGATGGAGGTGATCTTCAGCCAGATCTGGCGGGTATTGATGCCGAGCTCTTCGAGGAGAGGGGGTTCCTCGTCGAAGGAGGAGAAGAAGCCGGAGCCGGAGCCGGAGCCGGAGCCGGAGATGGATGGGTAAGCGGGAACATTAAAGGAGTGAGCAGCCGGGGTGGAGAAGGAGGAGGAGGCGGGGGCAGAGCTGAGATCGAAAGGCATGAAAGGAAGCATGGAGGAGGGTTTGAAGGCAGGGGCCGAAGAGGTGTGGCGCTGGTGGGCAACGGCGGCAGGTGTGGCGCCGGAGGACTGGAAGACCACCGGCGGAACGTTGAACTCCTTCGCCATTGTTGATCAAATCGAGAGCTTCGAGAGATCTAGGGTTTCGCGATTTCGCGCCGGTTTCGAGCCTTTTTGAAGGTTTCGGGTTTTGCTTCCCCGTTAAGCTAACTGACGTTTATTAAATAAAGAAAAAAAATTCAATAAATTATAGGGAAAATTACTGTTCACCCCTCGTAATTTTCAAAACTTCCCAAAAACCCCCTCCAACTTTTGCGACACCCGTACTCAGTTATATTTTTACATTCCTTTTAACCCTCACGGTAAGTTGAAGTGGGATCAGCGATATGAAATTCTTTTTCGCTTTCGAAAAGGTGGGAAAAAAATGGTACCAATCATAACTTTCTTTTACGCATAGTTTTTCAATGCTCTCGCTTGCTTTTTTTCTCAAACAAAGTTTAGAAGGCTCATATCTTGTTCTTCTTGTTCTTGTTCTTGTTCTTGTTCTTCTTCTTCTTCTTCTTTTCTTCTTCCTCATTTGGTGTATTCGATTTTAGCTCTTCGGATTAAATTATGGAGAGTTTTTTGTGCTATTGCTAGATACAACGGGGAGGGACGAGTGCTAATGTTCACGGCACGACTTCTTGGGGAATCGGTGTTAGCTGAAATATGTGAGCGATGGGGTCTCGATATTTCCGTGTCGAGTGAAGTTTATCACACTCGATGGACATAAAACGGTATGTCTCATATAAAACGAGGTTGACTTCCAGCGCATGTGTCACGTGCACTCCATCTTCAAATGTTCTGTTGTTGATCTTGTTGTTGAGACAGATGATGTGGCATCGTATCCTACTGAAAACGAGTTCTTCTCGTTGTAAGTTTCTTCTCGTTTATGTTTATATAGTTGTAGAAGTTAATTATTGTTTATTATCCCTGTCACTGTTTACATTTATCAAGTTTCCATTAACTTATTAACTTATTATTTAACTTTTTGTTTTAACGTTTAAGATTTATGTTTATCGTTTAAATATTTTGTGTCTCTGTTTAAATATTGATCGTGTTCGTTTAAACTAAAGTGTTGGCAGGAATTCAGAATCTGGCAGCGCTTCTGTTCCACATCATGGCGAGCCTGAGGGTGTGGCATGCCTTCCTTCCTCATCCGATCAAGCTGAAGTGTTGTCGTTGGATATTGGACAATGTTTTGAAGGCGTTGAACATTTCAGAGACGCACTTAGGAATTTTGCAATCAAAAGGAATTTTGACTTCAAATTACTGAAGAACGAGAAACACCGGGTGACTGTGGAAGGAAGCTTCGACTTCAAAAATGGCGTATAAGGAAGCTATATTCCCCATACCGACAACGACGACGGTCGATGGATGAAAAATCGCGAATCGCGTTTGCTGACCGCCCGTGACGAGAAGGCAACTCGGGTGTCCCTGAGCGAAAGAGGATCGAGTCGTGGCGTCCCGAGGTCCGCAAGTTGCGCTGTAGCCATTGCCACGCTTTCGAGTCACAATCGCGGATCGTGGAATGAATCGCTGTCAGACTAGGCGTTGTGTATATACTTCTTATTATTTTTTTAAATATTGAACTTTATATTTAAATATATCTCTTACGTTTTAAATATTTTTATTCTCGTTTAATCTATTATTTTTTTATCGTTTAAAAATAAATTTGTATCCGCTTAAAATGTACAACGGGATGGTGCTAGCGGTTCCCCAGCGTAATTACTACGCTCGGTTCCCCAGCGTTTCCACTCCCGTCGCACATAAAAAAATCGGAACATTACATTACACTCTATAAGAGATTATTAAGTAATAAGGATATTTTTAAAGCGAGAAAAATATTAAGTATATTTTTTTGTTGTAATTACATTGATATTATTAAATAATAAGGATATTTTTAAACGAGAAAATATTAAATTTAAAGCAGAGAAACCTAAACTTAAACAGAGAAAAACAAAAAGTTAAAGGGCAAAAAGTTATCATTATACAATTAAAAATGAATGTTGATATTAGCCGATAATGAAAATGAAAATGAAACAGAACCCTACCCGATAATGTACCCTGCGGACTACAATATCATCCAACAAGAACGGAACCTCAAAACGAAACAGAATGAATTTAATTGAATTTAGATACATGTACATTTACATTGACAAAAATTTGTCATGTTCTTCCGAAAAATGAATTAATTTAAACCGGTTTACATTTGAAACTATTACACCTATACTGATGACTATGACCCCGCTATGCGTACACTCCCCTCGGTTCGCTTTTACACGAGAAAAGCGGAGTTTAAACAATTACATTGATATTTACACAATGAACTATATACTTAAACACCGAAAGTGTATGTTAAACAAATGAATCTGGATTATTAAAGAAAGAATCGTGTATACAAATATAGAAAGAATGACTAAGAACCCGCTATGAAGACTACCCTCCGGGATGCGTGCACTGCCTCCCTCCCTAAGTATGCGGAAACATACCTTAATCGCAGATAAGGGACGTCGGTCATGCAGTACTCGTAGCTTCACCGGGTGAGTAACTCGCTCGATAAACCGCATGACATAGACAGCTGCGATCGACACTTCCTTTTTTTCCGTCGTGAGGGCTTCGAGTGTCGTGAACAAGCGGGTACTTTGCGGTCGCCGACTCGCCCTAACTCCATGTCGATCAGGATGTCGAATAGGTTCCACTGTCGAGATATACAAGTTCATATTAGAATGCCGATTATTTACCGAACACTATTACACAAACACAAATTATTAAAGCACTTACCATTTCTAGCGCTTTTTATCGTATTCTTCGCTTTGGCATGAAGAATAATGCCTCGATTCTTGTTTTTCATTGTCGAGGACGCACGACATGGAAGTGGCCACTCATAATTATCGGGAGGATGACGATGTCCACTTCATGCAAGTTGCGCCGGCATCTCCAATCATAGCCATCGTGGATTCATGTGCGTCGTCGCCTCGCTTTGACATGAACAAGGCCAGCTGTCGGGTGATGGAGGCGCGCCTCTTATAACGATATGGCACTACGCTCATCGCTCTTTTGCAAGATACATACGAATCGCGTCCCATCACATCGCTGCGCGACCATCTCCTTCCCCTCGAGCAGTGTCGAATAGATTGGCCCGTGTGGTGCTGACAGAGTCATTCTTCCACACGATGGCTGTCGTGGTTGAACGGAACAAAGACATGTAAACAATGTTGTAAGTATAAAATTAAACGTTAAAGTATAAACTTTAAATTCTATATTGAATGTTTAAGCGGTAACTGTAATATTTAAAGGGTATCACTTATAAGTTAAATGTTATCTCAGAAATTTTTAAACGTTAACGCTCCTACTTAAATGGTAACTAAAAAGCAGTTTTAAACAATATCATAAAAAAACTTCAAACTTACTTGTCCATAGGGGCGCTGAGGAAGATCCTTATCAACTCCTCGCTCGTACTTATTGAGGCGGGATTGGCTAACGTATTTTTTTTCTTCGAACGAAGACTTTCCGAAGTTCTTCTACTTTTTATCGGCTTCCTTTAACGAGGGCACGCACTGCAGAGATCAACGGGAGACACTTCTTTACATGCTTCTTGTTCTCGTGGGATTGTGTCCGCTCGACGCGCAGACGGCCACCGCTGGTTCCACCGTGAATTCCACTTCGTTGAGGATAGACTCAACGACCTTCTCAACCGCGTGAGTTCCACTCGGCAGCAAAGATCAATGGGAGACACAACGTTGTTCGGTTGTTCTTCTTCATGGATTGTGTCCATCTTTGATGCCGCATCGCTCACGCCACGGCTCCACCGTATGCATGATGTCGTCAACAACGAGTCGACGATCTTTTCCACCGCCGCAAACTCGGCGCCATCTTCAATCTCCTCCACCGTGATGGGCATGTCATCAACGTTAACAACATCGCCAGCCGATGGTGCTGCCGCCGATGGTGCTCGCTATTATTTCATCGTCACCCAAGACGCGGGTGGAGACGCGAGGCATTATTGTTTTCCTCTTTTGCAAGCTACTCGAATGAGGCCGTCTTTGAAGGGCCACCCCGATGACGTCCTTCGGATGATCTCGATGAGTCAAGAAGGGCGGCTCTTTGCAGTATACGACTCCAACTCGATGAATGCTCGTGAACGGTGTCCTTTCGGATGATCTCCCGATGTCGAGGGATCATGTGAACTTTCAATTCGACCCACGGTCTCCACTCACGGGTGTCAAGTAGCATCGCCCATTAACTAGATTGACCGCCATAATCACAAGCCTGCGACAATAATAGCACATTGTTAAGCGGAAATGTAATTTGTTAAACAGTAAACACTCAGTTCTTAAACACTAATATCGCTTTTAAGCGATGGCGTATACTATTAAACGAGATACAAATAATTAAACGGAGACGTAACTAACTTAAGCGGTAAAAGCTCATTGTTTAAACGGAGACCTCATTTTTTTACAATCTGCAACCATATCAACTCGAGCAGGTAAACGTAGATTATAAACATTACACAAAAGCACAACAATCGGAAAAACCATTTTCGATCAGTATACATAGAGCGAAAATGTAAAACAAAACAAAAAACCCTAGCTGAGACATCTCCCTCGAGACTAACAAAACCCCGATGATTAATCCCTCGAAAGCTTCAATGTCTTCCAACAAAAAACAAAAATCACAAACCAAAACCGAAAAATGTCTCTTCGTAATGTAATAGTTAACAAAAACCATAATGAATACCTTAGACCGCAGAGTGACTAAAATGCCGAATACTTGCACGGGACTTTCTTCGAGACGCCGGTGGAAAGGGAAAGAGTCTGATGGGAAGAGAAGAGCTGGAGACGCGAGTTGAGCTGAGTCGCGAGTTGAGAGAAGACAAGCACTGTAATGCCTAAGAAAAAACCCACCCACTTCCTCTCACACCGAAATGGGTGCAGTGCACGACTTCCCGCATAAGGGCATTTTCAGTCCATAAAATTTTTAAATACACTCCGCTTTAATGCTCATACGTACTTTGGGGGTTTTCAAAAATCGTGGAGTTGAAAAGGAAGGGGTTTTTAGGGTATTCAAACTATGGGGGTTTGTTTGGCATTCTAGCAAAAGTTTGTAGGGTTTTTTTGCAATTTCCACTAAATTATAACATGAAATTTTAAATTAAAAAAAAAACTAAAAATAGTATATTTATATAATTATATAAACTTATTTCAATTTTAATAAATGCAAAATTATTAAAAAAATATAAATATTCTTTGGAAAATCTTGAATCTCTACCGACAGAAAAAAAACAAATCATTTATCAGAGGAGGAAGATGATAAATAATTAATTTAGTAACACCTGAGGAGTTTTCATTATTTTTTTTACTAAAATTTATTGTATTTATATTTTTTTAAAAAAAGAGTTGTTATATTTATATTTACATAATATAACTCTTTTTTAATGGATTATTATTTTAAAAAAATGGATAAATCGTATTATATAAATAACACTATTTTTTTTTCTACACAAAGCTCAAATTCTAATTTCAATAGAACTTAATAATTATTATTAGTTACAGTAGTCTGATAATTCAAATTATCACAGTAATTAAACATCATAAAAATTCAAATATTTGACTTCAAACTAAATAGGTAATGGACAAAATAACATGAGAATATAATTAGGCAGGGGCTCTCATAGTCTCATTTATGGACAGAGTTCCTTGATTTCACGAAGCGTTTCTTCCAAACAAGAGTTGCTCCTCATCATCTCCACCTACAAAACAACCAAAACCATGGAAATAAGAATTACTTTTTCAAATTTACATTAATAAAATTTTCTTTATAAATTAAGTAATTCTATTTTATTTTTAAAAAATTATGTGCATTTCACTTCACTCCAAGAAGAACATTCAAAATAGAGAAGTTCACCAGTAAGAGTCCGAATAAGATCGCGGCTTCGACAAAGGACCGAGGCCAAAAGGATAACCAGAAGCATCCCGGCGAGTATTGCGAAAGGCACAAAAGGCAATGGAGTAAACCGCGACGAGAAAGAGAAGTACAACAGCGTTGATGATCGAGAGCTTGTGCCAAGCATTCCTCATTTGCTCCAAAACTCCGGCTTTACACGAGTCACATTCGTAGCACAAGATGTTCTCCATGTTGTTCCAGCGATAGCAATCTTCATCTTGCGCTGGCGTTGCTGCTCCTCCCTCGTACTTGCACGTCGTTGGCGGTTTACAACATCCTGACTGTTTTTCATATTCAAATTTTCAAATTATTCACCTATAAATATATATTATTTAATAATTTTTTTAAGAACCATGAAACATGAGAGTTATTTCTGATTTCTACACTAAACAAATATATATATATATATATATAGTATTCACTTAAACTAAAAAAACCTCAACCTATTGACACTAGTATACTAAATCTCAGTGTAACTAAAAATCAGAGATCCAATCCGCAGAAAACTCATTTACACCTCACATGCAACTTATTACATTTAAAAAATAAATAAATTTAAAAAAATTATAAAAATTATTAAAAATCACTAGAACCCTCCCTCTTGAGCTCTGGTATTTTTAATAAATCACTATCTTCTTCTTCTTCTTCTTCTTCTTCCCGTGTAGTACTTGTACCTGAATGGGCGTGAGGTCGCGCTGGAGATAATCCATGGGCGTCCAAGTGACGACCTTGTCGCAAGCCTTCGATCCCACTACGCACGCCCTCGCCGTCCTCCAGTACTTGGTCGACTCCACCTGGTGGCGCAGCCAACCGGAGTAATCCTCCAGCCTATACTCCCTGTAGTTCCTCCCCTCCACCTCCGCCCCTCCTCCCCCTCCCGTCACCGCGAACCCAAACACGGTGATCCCCAGCAATGCCGCGATCATCACCACCACCGCCACCAGATACACTGACAACGCCCACGCCACGCCGAACCACGCCCCGCTAAATCCCCGCCAGCGAAACCAGCAGCACCAGAAACCCTAACCCTAGAACTGGCCCTTGAAGCGATGTCTCACATGTGCTTTTGCTCCGCGCCAGCCAGAGCCCGGCGGCGATAATCGGAATCGATGCCACCACTCCCACTAGGTTCAACCATCCGATCACCGCGTTGCTTGCTTGGTACCTCATCTTCTCCCCTTCTTTCTTCTCTGTTTTGGCTTAGTTTCTTAATAATGAATTCTGAGATTGGAAAGTTGGCAACTTTTTGGTAGTGGGTCTTGCACTGTCTCTAATTTATGATGATTTTCATGTTTGATTGCTTAAGTACTAAGAACTTGTTTAAATTTTAGTAGTTTATTTGAGATTTTGGAGTGCTTGTAGTTATCAATCATCTTGTGGATTGATAAGCTTTATATAAAGCCCATGCCTTTATGTTTATCACAGGGAAGCCGTGCTAATCATTGGTCTGATGGAGTCTTTTCTAGAATATTATTGTATTGATGCCTAACATCTTGAATTGACTGTCTGATTTCTTAATGCATATTCTCTTATAGTATCTTGCTAATTTTGGTCTGAGTTGTGGATTCAGTTCCAGTTTTGAAAGAACACAGTTAGATTCATTGTAGAACCTTTACTAATTAATCAATGATATCGAAATACAAAATCATAACCTGAGTCTGGTTGAAATTTTATAGCTAGTTTAATGTAGTAGATGGTTTTTTGTATTATATTTGAAAAGTGAAATTACACCTAGCTTTTCATATTCTTGACATAAAAATAGGATTGGTTGAACTTGAGATTTCAGTCATAAACAATGGAATTGGATTGATTTGGGTAGTATGGATTGAAGACAAGTACCAACGCCCTTTTATTTCACATTGAATTAATCAGCATGGCATGTTAAATAAACAATTTCAATTTAGGAGCTGAAAATGTAGTATTTTGTTTTAAACTTTGCTTTTAATATTTGCTAGCTACTGCGAGCAAAGACATCATGTTGAGCACAACTAATGATCTTGTGTATTTCAGCATATGGAAACTCACACCACAGAATTAGTTTAAGTTTGATATAAAATGATACAGAGACGCACTGTAAGAATCTAATAGAGAACCTCCAAGCAAGCTGTTCTTCCACATCCAATTCAAAGCATTACACATGACTCAGATATGTTACAAAAACAAACTGAAACTTTTATAAAGAATGCAAAATACGACATGCAGGTACAATAACAAAACAATAAATAAACGCATCATTTGGAACAACATTGACCTAACCATCACTTTGGCTGGAGCATCAAATGCTCATTGCTGCACACTTGATTGCATTTGCTCTAACTAACAGCTACCTCTAACCTGATCATTGGCCTAATTCACTCATTGCCGCACATCATTTTGTTCAAATTCCAGTTGCTAGCTATTCTGCAAAGAAAACTGCTTCACCTTAGAAGTTACTTAAAATGAGTGAGGTGGTTCTGTTTTCAGTTCTTTTTCGTTACTTAGTGTGTTCTATCTTGATCAAACATTAAAAAAATTTCAAATGATCAAACCTCATCAGGAGATGCTATGATTGTAGCTGCCCTAGCTCTTATTTGTTGTAGTTTCTCCAAATTCAATAGAGAGCTAGAGTTTTCACCTGCCATTAACACCATGATCACAACCAACTTTTTTAAGGTTTTTAAATGACTAGTAAAAACCCAACCCAAACTACTTACCCAAAGGGTGTTTTCCATCTGTTCCAACCATGTTGCTACTCTGACTACTTTGTTTCGCTTTAGCCCCAGCTTCATTTCTTCTTGCAGATCTCTCTTCCTTGGTTTGTGAAGAGGACTTACTAGATATGAAAACAGGGCTTCTTTTATGCTTCTCTCTGTATAATTCACTGTCATGATCACCCCTCACACAAGTTGAAACTGAGCCTTTGTAGGAGTCCCTTCCAAAAAAAAGACAAACTTTAGGCTCAACTTTGTTAGTGTCTTTGATCTTCATAGGTTCTTCTTTCACTAATGCATTCCCAGTATCAGTGACAATATGATCACATTCCCAAAATCCATCTTTGCATGTCTCATCAAACTTGGGATCACCGTGCTCTACAAGAACAAAGTCATTCCTAGTGAGAAGATCAAGATCATGTTTCCGGACTGTCATTCCTGAATCCATACAATCTGCAAAGCTCATCCCAGAGAGCAGCATCCTTAGGAAGCAGCTCCATGCCGCTGGATGTACTGCTTGAACTCACTATGAAGACTCGAAAATGGCTGCCAAGCATCATACGGATAAACAAAGTGTTAATACATGTGTCAAAACTCACTCCATTCGAACCAAGTGCCAAATATACAAGTCCATTAGTTTTATAATCACATTTAAATTAGATGATTCATAAATGGCAGTGAGAAAAACAACACAGTTGTGCCCAATGAACCAAGTGTCATTGTAGTAAAACAGAGTTTTCATCTATAAACGTTATATGCATGCACGCACACACACCTGCCTATTCAATCATGTATTGGTGCCAATATTATATAGGTTTTAGTGAAACAGGATCAAAATGCAGGGATTAATTAGGAGGGGTTGCAAAACCTCAGCATGGCAATCCAAGGCAAGACGGAAGAACATGGCAGAGATGAAGTGCTTCCCAACAGACTCCGCAAGCTTAATCTGAGCAAGCCAGTAGGATGAAGACTCCAGCCTGTTAAGCCTACACTTGGTGCAGTTCTTAGCACTCTGGTATGGTGTCTCCGGTGCCACACTCTTCACCAAGGACACAGGTGTCTGTGTCATGTCCTGTTCACCATTCTTCATTGTCACCTCTGTTCCCGGTCTCTCAAATTCTTGATTGGTGATCTCTATTTGCAGTTTCTGAAATCTATTCTTAGAAGCATTCTTGCCATCATCAACAGTGGCTTCAGCCTTGAAGTTTTTCTGTAAACCCAACTTTGTGAGGCTCTCCACCGGCTTCGATGGCCTTGAGGTAGCAGTAGGCTGTCTCTTTGACAATAGGCTCTTCCTGGCAGGTATGTTTGTGCTCCTTGGAACACCAAAAGCCGGCTTTGGCCTATACGCATAGTATGATACTGTTAATGAAACTGGGTACTTAAAAATAAGAAATTTACAATGCTAAAAAGAATTCAACATGCTATAAAACAAAATGATGTTTGCATTGATTAGAATAATTGCCTGCTATTGGTGATTTTGGTGTTTCTGTCACCATCTTTCTTCTCTTTGTTTGCTGTTGCTTTGCTTTTGCCTGATTATATAGACCCAAGTCATGAGAAATACATATGCCAATTAAATGGAATATGAAATAGTGAAAACATGGTAAAATTCATAGTTGAGAAGTTTGAGAAAGTGAGAAATGGAGACCTGGAAAAGCAGTAGAATGGAGATCCATGAGGAGTGTTTCAGAGGCTTTGAAGAAGAGTCCAGTGTTGAGGAAGTTCAGGGTGAGAGGGAAAATGAGAACTGAGAACGATTTGAAGTTTTTTGAAAACGAGGAGCGTGTTGCTTTACTTTTAGCCAGTTATTATACGCGTGGCAGTTTGTGATTGGATATCATGCATGGAAAATGCCTGCTTTTGGAATTTTGTAAAGATAGAAGATTATTACACGTCCATTATTTCTTAATATTTTGGTTGTATATAAAACTTGTTTAAATAGACGAAATATGAATTCCATGTTGCATATATTAATTTTTACATAGATTTCTTATTCTGTTGATAGTAATCACAAATAGAATAATTTTATATTTTTTGAAACATGTTAGTCATACAATTATTGTTATTTTAATCTTAATAAATCATTTTGAGTTTTCACCATTTTCGTTGATCTTGAATTTAAATTGGAACTTAAACTAGACTTTGTACGAGTTGATCAAAGTTTATTAAGAATTTGATAATTATTAAGTATTTTACACGTAGATATTTATATATATGCACTAACAATTTTCTATACAAATATAACAAGCTACACAAGGTACATCAGTATGAGGAGAAATTCTACCAGGATGTCAGAGGGGTATATGTATGTGAATATATTTAAAATCACCTGATTAATAAGAATTATTTACAGAATCCATGTTCTTACAATTGCAATCATCGATCAATGCATAACAACCACCTAATTTTTATTGTTGGCCAGCCTTTACCAATAAGCAACTGGTAAAAAATGGATGCAAGTGAAACAAATAAGACAATTTCTTCATTTCTTTTTTTAGTTCACTGAAGTAGCTTGCGGCATAGGCTTATTTTGCAGAAAATGTCTGAAAAGTATCATAGCTTGGCGAGGCCGATGAAGGGGAACCTCATGTCCAGCTCCAGTAATGGTTACAAAGGTAAGGCCTTGATAAACCTGGCTCCATCCACCAACCTATTAGGAAGAGAACAAATGAAAACTATAAGTGAAGTTTGGCCGAAAAAAAATATATAATTTAGAAGTTTGTTTGATAGATTTCATCGACTGACCTTTCCGTTGTCATACCATGGATACCAATTGGTGATGGTTGGGAGCTTGAGAGCATCGATTGAATATCTAGTTGCTGTCACAGGAACTACAGCATCTGTGTCTCCACTGCCATAGAGGAATTGGAAACATTGTAGATGTAGATGTAGTGACTAAACAATAGTTTGTCGAAAACTAGAAGAACTGGTTCCTTAAATTCGGTGCCGCTATACTGTCTTAACGACCAATGTAGCACTAGTCAAAGTTTATTGAGAGATTGCAAGACAGAAGCCAACACTAATGAAATATTCTTCACAACTAATAGGGGCATTTATTAGGCATTTATTATAGTTCAGTCTAGCATTGGAGTGAAGACCTCCTAGCTTTAAGTTTTAATCCAAGAATGAATGAGCTTTAGTTTTCCAAATCAGCATCACAAGCGCCTCACTAAAAGAACAAAGGCATGAATTCTGTGTATGCTTTAAACCTCTTCTCAGTTGTATGAGAAATGATGTAATGAATTCAGACTCAGATAGTTTGCATACATCTATTATCAACTGAAATAACTTGATTCTATCAATGGGGTGGTCCTAAATTTTAAATTGCTTACAAGTTGTCGACAACTTAAATCACTAGCAGAAATCAATAAATGACACATTCACGTTGACACTATTGTGCAGCTTTATGTGAAATGAAAGAGAGGCAGGATAACAAAGAAAATGTGTACCTGAACACCCATATCCTTAGGCCTCCCGCAATAAGTTCACGATAAATAGGAAGCATTGATCTAGGAGAGTCTGCCCAATAGGTCCCAACAATATTACTGTGATGGGACAACCAAACAATAAATATGACAACTTAGCAAGCACCATTTTTTCCTGACTAAAATATAGCATACATTAAATCAAGATTCAAGACTATGCGTTGTACCAAAGAAAAACAAAGTCATCTAAACTTACCTGCATGTATCCCAAGCATAATTTATCCCAGTAACATTTGCATGGAGTGCCTTCTGAACTTCAGGATGGTTGTAATACATCCTGGCATAGCTTTCAGTGCATGGATCATATGCTCTGGACATCCAAGGCTGAGTTTGAATAAATATGCATATGAGATTCAAGATGTAATCAAAGTGTTGATAAAACTCAATGAAGCTTAGCTAGTAGGAAGCAAAGATTGGTACTGAGAACTTACATAATGGCCCCTAAAAGTGCGTTTGAGAGATTCAGTCATATTGCAAGTGATTGTGTATATACTGTATGGATCAATGTTACCAAACTCTAAACTGGCGGAGTCGAGGACCTTCACACACTCCATTGATGGATGTTCGGAAGATTGAAGGTCACAAGTGACCTTCAGATCTTTATAGGTGTCATCAGAGATCAAGCCATGAGTCCACCAGTACTCAAAAGTGCCCACATAGTCATTGTAATCATCAGTCACAGCGTTCCCCACCTGAAATCATGATCCAATTCAACAGCATAACACTAGAGCTCTTCCAAGTATCATTGCAACTAACCAAATAAAGAAAAGTTCTAGTTTTTACCATGAATCCCTTCAAGTTAATGATTGGATTCTGAATTCCCTTGTTCTTCCTATAAACAAGTTGGGACAATTGAGGAACATAGTGCCCTGCAAAGCATTACACAAACTAAGAACCAGAGTTGAAAACTGAGTTCAGAAAGGAAACAAGAGCTCAAAGCAAGCACCTGCATAGCTCTCTCCAGCAATATAGAAATCCCTATGTTTGTACTGAGGGAACCTCTCAAACCAATTCACAAGGAAATGGTACGCATCTATGGCTACAAACACAGAAAAAACACAAAGGAATGAAACCAAAGACTTCTCAGAGACCAAAACAAAAACATTTTGTGTGCATTCAATCAACCTGTTCTCTGGTCTCCAGCAGTGTACAAATCCGAAGACGTATTGGTATACGAGAATCCAACACCCGCCGGTGACTCCAAAAACAGTATATTCGCCACTGCCAAAACAAAGATCACACCTTTGAGGAAAATCCTCAAACACAAGATGGGCAAGAGATGATTATTGTTTTAAGAAAGGGAGGAAAAAAAAAATGGCACCTTTATTCCAAGCATACTGATTGAAGAACAGTGTCTTCCCGTCGGAGTTGATACGGAACGGACCAAGCTCCTCAGAAGCGCCATAACCGATCGAAGAGCATCCAGGGCCGCCATTGAGCCAGAGAACAAGCGGCGCTTGCTGAACGGAAGCCGGAGTCTCAACGAGCCAGTAGAACAACGCCCGCCCTGCCTTCTCGTTCACAGTGACGTACCCGGAGTACTGCGAGAAGGCCACGTTGGTCGGTTGCCCAGGGAGATGTGAGATCCGGTCAGCATCCTGGTCGGCGATGGAGAAGGTAGCCAATCCACAATTCAAGAGAAAGAAGATGAGCAGAGGCATGAAGGAAGGAGAGAACGAAGCCATTGGAGGTGAAGAGAAGGAGGAGGAGAAGAGAAGACAATGGAGGTGAGAAGGAGAAGCACATGGGAAGCTGAAGCCATTGATTGCGGCGGGAGTAAGAGAAGAAGAATCAAAGGTGGAAATTTTGTTTTACAATATTAAAAAAATCCGAGGACTTTTTTGACAAATTATTATTATTATTATTTTTTTTAATATTAAAGATTTGAAGGGAGTTAATGCGCCAGTTGGTAAGATCTATTTTTTAAATTATTGTTTAAATTTAATTAAATTTGGGATGTGTGTGTATATATATATATATCATGGTTTTAAGATTTTTTTTTTTTAAATAGAGTGAATTAAGGTTGGGTTGTATGTGCTTATTAAAATAAATATTTAATTTTTTATTTTAAAATCATTAAATTTCTAGCCTATGAAAATAAAATGTTTTTAGATATAATTTTTTTCTCATGTTTATAGACATTATTTTGAGAAAAATCAAATCCAAACAGGTCCGGTAAATGGGTATTTCGATGATAAAGATCACTGTTTTATAATTTGATTTTTTTAAAAAAGAATTTGGTTTGGTATAAAAAAGTTTAAAAAGAATTTACTAAGAATATGAACAAATTGTCAACAAGATTATCTTTTTCATATAAACTAACATTATTTTTAAAAAAATACGGGTTACAATAATGAATTTTATGAAATATAAAAAAATAAAAAAATGGATTGCCTTTCTCCAAGGTTTTTGATTTTTTCAATGTGAAATGGAATAAAATGAGTATCTTTCAACATGGATGGGCAAGCACGAAATCAAAACATGCGCATCATGAACGCATACATGCCTGTCTCTTTCACTATGTTGTCATTTTTGTGAAAAAAAAATCATAGGAAAAATAATAAATAAATAAGTTCTTAAGCAATAAATAATATTTCATTCTATATAAAACTAACTTCATTGAACCTTTGAATCACCAAACTTTACAAAACTTGACGCCTTTATTTAATATAAAAAATGACCTTAAAGATGAAAATTTGGGGGAATAAGTATTAAACAAAATCATTGCTTTGATTTGACCTTAATAGTTCTTTGAATATTTAATTAAATTTATTTTGTTTCATTGGCACTAAAGTGCAACATTGAAGAGTCATTTTCATATGTTATTTTCTCATGAGGTATATCTAATGACATCTCAACCCATGTCTCAAGCAACTTCAATAGTGGTTTTCATCATTGCATTTTAAGTTTTAATTTTTTTTCAAAGACTTATTAAATGATTTTGTATGATAATTCATGATTAACAATAAAGAAATTTTTTTATGAGAATGAATGTGTAAAGGTTGTACATGAGCATATATGTAAAAAAACCCTTTTTTTTATTCACAGTCCACACTGTATGTGCACATTACAATCAATCATGTTGTAATTAGTCAATGCCTAACTGTTTTTTAATATCAAGAATTATTTATTTATTTATTTATTTATTTAACATTTTGTCTTCATTAATAAATGGGACGGATCATGACTCATGGACTCATGACTCTGGGTGTGAACTTGGAATGAGAAAACAACAAAGAAGGGTGGCCAAGTGGAGTCTTTAAGTTGTGGTTGTGCGAAGTGGGTCCCATTATGAGCTGGACAACGAGAGATTGGGAATAGAGTGGATTGATTTTTTTTTTCCTTTCTTAATTTATTTGTTTTCATGCAAATGTAAGCTTGATAATGATCTCCGCATGCTTGGCTTAAATGACTTCTTATTTTTATTTTAGAGGTAAAGTCTTTACAACCACGTAAGAAGGTAGATTTTTTTTTAATAAATAAATCACAATGCATTAAAACAAAACTGGAACAAAAAATAATAAAACAACAACAATAACAGAAGCTACATATCTATAAACGACAGAGTAAAGAAATCTACAAAGAATGGAACTAAAAAAGACAAAACAAAACACCACTAGAAACGGAAAACCAGAGAAGCAAGTAACAAAAAAAAGCATGAGGGTGAACATAGTTGATGAAGTCCAAAAACTGCCAGGAGACGGACCCCAAGCAGCAAGAAGACAGATTTCTCTCAACCAAATCACTTGCTTGAAAAAAATCAAAAATTCTATCATTTAGGTTAATTTGAATTGATTAAATAAATTATATTTGATAATAACTTTATATAACTTACCACTATAACAATGATGGGCGATTAAGATATTTGACTTCCATATGGAAAGTTGAGAGTTTGACTCCTTTCTAATATATGGGTGGTGTTTAAAATAAAAGTATGAGTTGTAACTACTCGCACAGTTAAAATATACTATTCTCTTCAGTCTTTTTATTTGTTTCTTATTAGAGGTACTTATTCATTAAAAAAATTTGTGATGGATTATATATTATTTTTTTTTAAATTTATCTTTTATATATAACATATTTTTAAAGTTTCTAATAAATTATATTCAACTACATATTTTTTAAAACATATTTTAAATAAGAATAAATTTGGAAAGTTAATACAATTTTATATAAAATTTAGATTGGAAACTAATTTCAATTGATTTTTTTTAATTCATGTGAATTAGCTAAAATGAATAAGTAAAAAAAAATGAGAGAGTATATATACAATTTATTCTTTGATAACATATGAGTCCAAATAAGATGAGATTTTTTTTTTTTTAATTTATGTTATGAATGTATTAAAATAAATATGTAATTAAAAAAAACTCGTTCCATAATTATCTTATTTTTAATGTTTTACAATCGTTTGTGAGCGAGACTAATATTTTAATTCAATGAAAGTAAAAGAAAAAATTGAATGATAAATAAAAATAAAAATATAGTGAAGATTAATTGGGCAGGAGTGATACAGTTATTATTACTTTTGTTGAAATTGAAATTTTTATTTTTTAAATATCTCCGTCTAACCAATATACATAAATAAAGTTAAATATGCAAAATATGCTATAAATATTTCTTAGTCGATTTTGATAATCCATCTTAAGATTTAGATAGAGAAGTATAATTAATTTTGGCTTATCATTGCTTCAATCTATTAATTAATTACAAATAAGACTATGTTTAAGCTAATGATAAAGATTTATAAAATAAAATAAAATTTTGGTTTCAATTTACTTAAAAAAACATAAGGTGATGAATATGGCTTGCAATAATTTATATGCGACATGAATTAAGTTTGGAAAGGAATATAAAATCATGACAAAAATTGCAAACATAATGGACAAAACTTTGAGTGCGATATGCAATTAATTCAGTGAAGTATTTTCTTCAACTTCTTTTGGAATTTATATTCAATGAAAGCTCTAGCTAGGACTTCATTATTTTTTTCGTAAGAAATAAAGCATGGTGTCATTCTTTATTTATCACTCCTTTTCTCCTTCCCCTTCATGATGACAAATTGAGATAAAGATAGATTTTGGTGCTTGTGTTTGATGTTTATCTCCAGTTGATATTTTTCTTAGTGTTAGTTTTATGATAGATAAGCTTGAACTAAACTTAAATATTCATATGGTTTTACCATTTTAGAATCACTTAAATATTCTTGTTATGATACAGTAGTAATTATTTCCATGGAAGAGTGATAAATAAATACAACAATAAGAAAAAAAACGTTATAATATATACATATCCACAAAATCATAAGACATACTAAAAAGTATGTGGTCTAACGGTATCTCAAGTTTCCTTGTTTGGAAGAGACACAAGTTCAATTCTCTCTAACCGTGCTTCTCAGCTTCAAGAGAGCGAGGACGCATGATAATTTCCAATCCACGAGTTGATGCTTGTCACCTTCCCTACTTCCAAAATATATATATGAGACATATGTGAATGCAGTAAGATGGCATTAGAAATTTTTTTTAGCTTTCCTAGATGGATGAATTTAAGCATGGTCATGACTCATCAAGTTCCACGTGGTTCATAGTCTATTCTCAAAAACAAAATGCTTAAGTTTGTTTTTTTAAGAAATTTTCTGGACATGATGTGTTTTCAGTTGAGTTTGCTTTTGTTTATGCTTTTCACTGTTAGTGGGATCTTTTGTTTTGATTGTCTCTTTTCTTACTATCTTTGACCCTGTCTGTCAGTTGGTATTATTATAATATTATTTGAGTCTCTTGTGTTGTTGTTGAGTCAGTTGTGTTATTGTACTTTTTCCCCCATTCAATTTAAATGATTTATCAAATATTAATATACCAAATGATAGTTCACATGGTATTGTATGAATAATGCAATTAATTAATTTACCTGTAAGCTTCAGTGGAGAAGACTCAATTTGTTTCAAAATTTAAAAACAAAAAGTTTTTTTTTTTTTAAGTTTTTAAAAATAATACCCACTAAAACAATTCATAATAGAATATTAGGACGTCCAATTTAATTGTTTTTCCTTCTTTACACATGTTTAAGTAATGTAATTTCCATAAACATCCAAAAAAGTCATCTTATATTGAATATATACATTATGTTTGAAATAGTTAGATAATATTATCCATTATTTTTTTATTTTTTTATTTTAAATTCATGGATGGTGTAAATATATATATATATATATATATATATATATATATATAGCTTATACATACAAGCAGCCCATAAGATAAATATTTTATATCTTAAACGAAACTATACAATTAGACACAAACTATAATATTATGCAAAATTCAAAGTTCACATGAAATTAACAGGTGTAGTGTCATCACCTATATCAGCTGAGTTTAAGCTTCATTTGACATCAATGATTCAGGCTAAACTTGTATTTAAATGTGGGGTTGAACTAATTAGGCCTCATACTAACCATAACGGGTCATTTGACATCAGTGATTCAGGCTAGCAACTAGAGAAGAAAACAAAATTAATAGAGGGCCCATTCACTTGAATGATGGTATAGATTAAATTTTCATATTTAGTTTCTTTTGTTGTTTTTTTCGCTTTTGAGCTGTTTGTACCACATCTAGTGATTTGTTGCTCTCTGTTTCCTCCATCTCAGTTTGGGTGGAGGTTTGTAATTCATGTTTTTTTCATGGTTTAATTGAAGTGGTTTATCTATCTTTGAAAAAGAAAAATACTTAGCTTATATTATGTGTAAAGGGTTCTTCACAAACTATAACTAAAGGTGGATTTCAAAGGGATTAACTAGTTGCAAGTCAAGAGGTAGGTCTACTAGTATATGAAAATCAAGTCTTATGGGACAATAATAGAATATTTTCAAGATGTGTAATTAATTTATAGGGTTATTCACAAACTTTAAGCCAAGAAAGATCTGAAATGGTGCAGCTTGGTGCAAAGCAAGAGGTAAAATTAGTCATGTTTCATGGTTCAATTCTGTCATACAATAATTTGGAATACACCTGCCTGCCACATGATTGTTCCATAATGCAGCAGGAAGAAACAGATGTGCAGTAGTTCAATATCGTTTCTGTAGCTAGCCACAAGGCCAATCAACACGCTTCTTGATTTCATTTTCTTTTTTCCTTTTATATATATATATATATATATATTGTTATTTTATTTTATCAAATGGGTGATATCAGATAATGAAATCAAAATTAAAACGTAGATCCTTAATTGAATCAAGTTTGAGCCAAACGCACACAGCTAGCATGTTCTCTCCATGTCACACAATCCTTTAGGATAAATTTGTTTTTTTGACAAAATCGATAAGTAATAAAACAAAGAACAAACGATTAAAGAAATGCATCATGTGCAGTAGCTTAACTGACTTCTTAGGGATAACCCCGCTATATAATCATGGAGGAAAAAACGAGAGATAATTCTCACATAAAACTCCTACAAGAGACTCTGAACATGAAATATAATATAAACTCGAGACCTCTCAATCATAATCACGGATAATTACTATTGAACTAACCCACGATTCCTCCACTAGAATAAACTTGCACATGTTCTTAGTTTGATAGAATTTTTTCCCCACCCACTTTTCATATGTTATAACCCAAAAATACTAGTATAAAAAAATTTGAATTTTTTTTTAGAAATTATATAAATGAACATCAAAAGTGATATAGTACAATACCAATAACAATAATAAGAACAACAGTAATGATAATAATTATCAGGGTTTGAAAACCTTGCAAAAAAATAAAATAAAATAAAATAAAATAAAATAATTACTAATATTAAAGTCATAATATATTATGAATCTGAAGACGTAAACACTGAAATAATCAAAGACCAAATTCGGAATCAAAAAGTATTGCTTTTCAGAAGCCTTTTCCTCATAAATATTTCACACTACCTTCTCTGAAAAGCTATGTCTGGACTTTTTCAGATGCTTCTCCTTCTGACAAAAAAAAAACAAACCACCCCAAAAGAACTATTTTTGACTCATAATATTTGATCTACATTCACTACTTGGGGAAAAATTACTTGCTGCACATGCACAAAAATAAACCACTCCAAAAGCAAATGAAAATGCAGGTTAATCAATAATAGAATTGGGCTCAATCCAACATATGACCCACCAAGGTACTTAGATACACATGCCCTTGTTAGTAAATTGATGACACATACATACACACCCATAAATTTTACAATAAAATAACTGCTCTTTTAAAACTCCAATATATAGGTACTTTTTCCGGCCAATTATTCAAGTAGGATATAGTATAACAAATATTCAAGTGCTTTCTATAATTATTAAAGTCAAAACATGTAGATTGACATCTAGTATCTGAGGTACCTTGGGAGTGCCTGGTGTTTCCACATATGAGCTCTCACCAAAAGATTTGCTGAAACCTCTGCCTTCTAGTTTTGCAGCAATAGCAGTAAAATGAAAGTTTAAATACCCACAAAGCCACATAAAAATTTAAAAGATACAATACATGTGGCAATTTGGCAAGCAGAAGTTTTTTTTATATGTTTCAACACTGTTCTCCTTCAAATTCTTAGGCTAAATCACATTTGACACAATTTCATAGAACCTCACATCTTGTAACTGTATAGTATTGCAAGGTAGACCAAAAACATGCTAAAATTAATCACATGCTGTCTACTACAGATGAAGCGTCAAAGGAGCATATGATAATCACCATTCAAACATCAAGAAAATCCATGATAAATGGCTATGTTGTCCCCAACAAAAGGCATGAATGATAGCATGTTTCAAAAATGAACCAATGAGTCAAGAACCACCTTTAGAGGTAAGAATGAACAACATAATAAAATTTAATTCAAAAATTGTACCAGGTAAGTAATGAAATGCACATGAAATCACAAGAAATATTGAATTCTTCACCAACCTGCTTCTGCAAGTTAAGTAGAGTAATAATTTCTTTCCGCAATTCCAAATGCTCAGCACAAACTGATTTAGTGGGGGACCTTAAGCTTTAAATGGACATGATTGAAAATGGGATGGCTGTGTTATTACAAAAGCCAAAGGAATATAGACTTGCTCATAAATACATAAACGGCAGAAGGATTGTAAAACAATCAATAAATAAAATTTCAGCTAGAAAATGTCTGGCCCAGAAAAGTTTGTACTATAAGTCGCCAGATTTACATAAAAGCTGGAGTTATCATTTTGGACTTAGTCAATATGCAACCTCACACAACTGCATCTGAAACCTTAAAGCAAAAGGCATACCCCAAGATCTTGCAAAGTCTGATAAACTCTTTTGATAGTCCTGAGACCTGGCAGTGGAGCTTGCTGCTTGTACCATTCGGTCAAGAACATGGGTTCTCAATTACATGTGAACCTGAAAAATTCTCACATTAGTGAATAATAATACTTACAATTAGAGAGTGGCTATCATCAAATGATGTTTCTGACGACTATCTCTGAAGTAAGATGACACTAACAAGGTTGGAAACATGATTATATTTGCATCATTTTTTCCTTAGTCCAATTTCTCTAATAAATTAAGGATGCTATTAAATAAAATCAGGATATAAACAAATCTCTATCAACCCATATCAATACACAAAGATAGCTATTTCGAAAATTATAGTCATCTTTACCTTTTAGAATAACCACTTAGTCATGCTTAGAAAACATAGTTCCTTATAGAAATAGCCACATCAAAAATAAAATGCATTATCTGAAATTATATTAATTGTTCTATGTTGCACAGTGCATGACTATGCATTATCTGCATTATCTGCAAAAAGTAGTCAAGCAGGACATCAACATATCAAGCATACAAATAGTAGTCAACAGCAGAACATGTGGAAACAAGATAAACTTGAGCTGAATCAGTTCAAGTAAAAGTAGCACATATACCATGCGGAGCGAAGCTGGGGTAGAGGTGCTGCCTGCTCCAATTGTTGGAGGAGCAACAGCTGAGGGTGATGGTTGGGGATTGGAAGATGGTGATATAGATTCTGCTTGGG
This sequence comes from Dioscorea cayenensis subsp. rotundata, assembly GCF_009730915.1. Classification (NCBI taxonomy): domain Eukaryota; kingdom Viridiplantae; phylum Streptophyta; class Magnoliopsida; order Dioscoreales; family Dioscoreaceae; genus Dioscorea; species Dioscorea cayenensis. Next base: position 20,159,414 of record NC_052482.1, read on the forward strand.
TCGCAATCTTCTCAGTAGTTTCAATATTAATTGTGTCTACAGGCACATCAACTTCTTCAACCTGAAGAAATAGCCAAGTGATTTGAACATATAAAAATGAGAAGAATTAAGTTTGATCAAATTTGCAAATGTAAATAGAATTATATAGACACAGCAAAAACACAAATCAACATCATAGAAAGTTCCGTAGATTTGGTTTCCATAGAAAAAAGATTTCTCCATGATGTATTGGTTCACAAATCCATAATGCATTTTAATATAAGTTCTACAAGAGGCTGCCATCAAGGCTGTAGGAAGCTAAGTTAGGCAGTTGTATATTTGGTGAAATCTAGTTACACTCTTGTCACAGCACTCTCTGTATATTGGAAGAAGAATGATAGATAATGAAGCTTCTTCTATTAAGCTTTATCTTAGCATTGACTACATGACTGAATATAAAGACACTAAAAGTAACAACTTTGCCAGCTAGGCAGCATACAAAAGTACAAGGAAATAAAAGGAAACAACAGAGAATTAAAAGAGATGTCGGCTAACATCCAATCTAAGTTCAGCTTTTACTTTTCTCTATCCAATCAGCCGCTGGCCTCCCATGCACGTACATAGTGTAGCTGACTCTAAAGGTAGCAGAGAGTTTAGAGCAACAACACCAACATGCTCCCCTTGCTTACAACTCTCTGATTCCCAGCATACTCCTGAAGTATTCAAACTTGTGATTTGGCAATGCTTTGGTAAAAACATCCGCCACTTGTTCATTTGTTCCACAGTGAGTTATGTCAATTAACCCATCTTTCATGAGCTCACGAATGAAGTGGTAGCGGGTGTCGATATGCTTTGTACGCCCATGCATAACTGGATTTCGAGCAATTGAAATGGCGACTTTGTTGTCCAACGAATGATCTTTGGGGGCGCCACATGCTTTATTCAAGTCTTCTAATAGAGCGTCGCGACGGATTGCCTCGCATGCAGTTTGAAGTGATGGATATGTATTCGACCTCGGTCTTTGGATAATGCGATGATGGGTTGCTTCTTTGAGCACCATGCTATAGGCTGCAGACCCCAAAGAGACTGACCACCCGTGGTGCTTTTTCCGGTCATCCTGCGACCCACCCCGATCATTTGCTCGGAGTAGCTGATCAAATTGAATTCATCATTCTTAGTGTAGAGGAGACCATAGTTGGTTGTTCCATTGATGTATCTCGAGTCGTTTCAACTGCGCCGAGGGTGATGCATACTAGGAGTTTGCATAAACCTAGACACAATCGAGGGCGAGCATGCATAATGTCTGGTCGAGAGTGTGTGAGGTAGAGCAATCTCCCAACTAGCATCCTGTATTTTGATGGATTTGCATAACCAGAACTGTCCTGAGATTGCAGCTTCTCATTTGAATTCATTGGGGTACTAATGGGTTTACAATGTATCATGCCTGCTTTACTCAGGAGATCCTCAGCATATCTCTTTTGAGAGAGAAACAAGGAACCCTTTGACTGCTTCACTTCCAAGCCAAGGAAGTATTTCATCAGACCGAGATCCGACATTTCAAAGGTCTTCATCATTGTTTGCTTGAATTCTCTCAACATTTCATCAGATGACCCCATATATATTATGTCATCCACATATAAACAGAGTAGAAGCTCACCTGCAGCTCCTTGATGCTTCCTGTAAACAGTGGGCTCGTTCGCACTGCGCACGAATCCCATTTTGGTGAAGTGATCATCGACTCGGCTATACCATGCCCGAGGTGCACGCAGAAGCCCATACAAGGCCTTGTGGAGTCTGTATACTTGATCTTCTTTTCCTTGAATGACAAATCCCTCTGGTTGCATAACGTAGACTTCTTCTTTTAGCTCCCCGTTCGGGAATGCTTTGTCTTGACGTCGGTGATAGATGCACCATTGTTTTTGTGTTGCTATGGCCATGAATACTCGTATTGTCTCCATACGAGCAGCGAGGCGAAGACCTCTTCAAAAATCAACACCTTCCCGTTGTGCATAACCTTTAGCGACCACCCTTGCTTTCTTCTTCAATAGTGACCCATCGAGTTAAATTTGGACTTGAAAAATCCATTTTTAATCCGATCACATTCTTCCATCCGGCAGGTTGGTAAGCTCCAGTCCCATTCTTATGAATTGCCATCATTTCATCATGCATAGCTGCAACCCAGTCTTGGTTCATAGCTGCTTCTTCGAATGTGGTGGGATCCGCTGCTGTCAGTGCAAAGGAGCATGAATTATATATATCAGTTATATCACGATACCTTGCCGGAGTCTCATTGTCTTCAAGTGTGGATGAGGTAGTGTGCAGCTGAGATGCCTCTAATCGTTCATCGAGAAGAGATCAGCGGTGGAGAGTTGCTGTCGTATAGTGGTGGTACCCTTTCCATGTCAGCATGTGGCACAGAAGTTGATGTAGACCCACCATGGGTTTTAAGCCAATCCCAGTATCTGGATTCAAAGAAGCGAATATTCCTGCTGATGTGAACCTTCTTTGAATCTGGATCAATAACCTTATAAGCCTTTGATTGTTCACAGTATCCAATGAAAACCCAGGGTTTTGATTTATCATCGAACTTTGTTCTCTGTGAGTCAACAAGTCTAAACGCCATGCATCCAAAAACCTTTAGATTATCAACATTTGGCTTTGACCCCGTCAAAGCTTCATATGGCGTCTGAAGTTCCAAAAGCTTTGGTCATGGAGCGATTGATGATATACACAGCTGTGGCACCGCTTCAGCCCAAAAACTCCGGCGGCATCCTTGCCTCCTTCGGAAGAGTTACGGCCATCTCCGTTCTTGTCCGATTCTTTCTCTCGGCAGCGCCATTTTGTTGAGGCGTTCTTGAGTGCTTTGATAGCGATGCATGATGCGGGTGAGATCACGAATTTTTTTGAACTCTTGAGAAGTGAACTCACCTCCCGATGCGTGTGGAGAACCTTTAGTAGCAGCGAGGTTGTTTCTCGACGAGAAGTTTAAAAGCTGTTTGAGCTAGCACGCAGCGTCGGATTTTCTTTCAAGGAAAAAACACCGGTAGTATCCGAGTGCGATCGTCGGTTAGTAAGAAAAAATACCGGTTACCTCCGAGTGAAGCGGTTTGCATCGGTCCCACTAGATCACCGTGTACCAGTTCCAATGGAACTGTGGCTCGTCTCGCTCGCCCTTTTGGAAATTCTTCGCGTGTTTGTTTGCCGAGTGAACATGCTTCACAAGGACTTGGTTCATGTATAGATGGCAAACCATGCACTAATTGATGCTCATGCAGATTTTTCAAACTTCTAGTGTTGAGATGGCCGTACCTTTTATGCCAGAGATTTGCATTATTTGTCTCACTCTGGACCACATTCGCCACCCCAACATTCTCAGCTCCGAGTGGGAATAATCTATGCGAAGTCATGCTCACACGAGCAACTTGTATCTTGGTCTTTGCCTCCTTGATTATGCACTCACCTTCAGTGAATTCCACATCGTAGCCAGAGCTCATCAACTGTCCCACACTTAGCAAGTTATGTGCTAAGTTAGGCACAAACTGGACATTGTTCAAGATGGTGGTCTTTCCATAGTTTGATCGAAGTGCAACGGTGCCTACTCCCTCTACTGGGAGTATTTTTCCATCTCCCAGTCGTATGGACTGGTTTGGAGTAGCTTCAATACATTTGAACAACCTTTCCTCGCCTGACATATGATTCGAGCACCCGCTGTCGATTAGCCAGGTTCCACCATCTTCAGAGACTTCATCATGAAGCCATGAATGCAACTCCTTCTTCTTCTTCCTTTCCTTTTTGTTTCTTGAGTTTACATTTGCTTCTTTGTTCCGGAACCAACATTGAGCTTTTGACATGTCCATACTTTTTACTGAGATAAAAGCACTTTGGACATTCTTATGTTGTTTGCTAGCTTACATTGAGTGCCCACCATCATAGCTCCTCCCACGGCCTCGCCCTCTTCCTCTCGAAGTTCTCTGCGACCTCGACCTCTACCTCCTCGATGACTATGTTCTCCAAAGCGGAGTGCTCTTGACATGCAAGGCTTTGTCTTCGTCTTGCTCACCGTCAAGATTAAGTATTGACTCATGACTTCTCAATGCACCACTAAGTACATCAATAGTTAGAGTATTCAGGTCTTTAGCAGCTATTAATGAGTGAACTACCTGTGAGAATCTTGGTGAGAGACTTCTTAGGATTTTGGCTACTACAGTCTTTTGTGGACACTCCTCCCCCATCATCCTGATCCGATGGACCACATCCAAGACTCGGCTAACGAAGTCTTGCACGTTCTATCCACGCTTCATTCTTGCTGCGTCGAATTCTCGGTGAAGAGAATGTAGCTCAACGGTGAGAGTGCTCGGATCCCCTTGGAACTCAGTCTTAATGATGTCCCAAGCTTCTTTGGCAGTCTTGGCCTCTGAGATTCTGATGAGCACTCTTGGATCAAGAGCTTGCTGGATGAGGAATAGTGCTTTTGCATCCTTTTTCATGCTCTCATTGAGTCGAGCCCCGTCACCTTCTCCACTGAAGCCCTTCTCAACGAGACTCCACAAATCTTTCGATCGAAACATCGTCTTCATCATCAAACTCCATAGGTTATAGTTCTCTCCTTTAAAGAATGGCACGTTGGCTTCTCTTGAGGATGAAGAGGAGCTGGCCATCTCCAAAATCTCTGATACCACTGTAGGAAGCTAAGTTAGGCAGTTGTATATTTGGTGAAATCTAGTTACACTCTTGTCACAGCACTCTCTGTATATTGGAAGAAGAATGATAGATAATGAAGCTTCTTCTATTAAGCTTTATCTTAGCATTGACTACATGACTGAATATAAAGACACTAAAAGTAACAACTTTGCCAGCTAGGCAGCATACAAAAGTACAAGGAAATAAAAGGAAACAACAGAGAATTAAAAGAGATGTCGGCTAACATCCAATCTAAGTTCAGCTTTTACTTTTCTCTATCCAATCAGCCGCTGGCCTCCCATGCACGTACATAGTGTAGCTGACTCTAAAGGTAGCAGAGAGTTTAGAGCAACAACACCAACAAAGGCTTGTTCTTGTTGATGCAAGAAGCAAAAAAGAAGATTTCGCAAACGCTGATCTCATTTCATTGATAACAAAACAACTGAGCTAAAAAAAATCACAGATAAATCTGAAAATGTAACTCCTACATTAGCAAACAAGAATAGCAACTTTAATGGCAATTGGCAAATTACTGAAGTGAAGGGTGGATTAATGGAAATTAAAGGGCAGCCAATTGATGGATATTAGTAGATCTAGCCTGGCAGGTTCATGGTAAATTCTGAAATTTTTATTTTACATTTGCAGATACGTCAATGCTTAGACTTTGCAATAAGATGGTAAAGATCCAAATGACAATAGATGTGCTCACCTTGTTAAACATGCGTGATTCCATTATTAGTTTAGCTTCTGCAATAATCTGAAAGAAAACAAATATGTATCACAACATAACAAGAACCAGATACAGCTATTCTGATACATCAAATAAAGACACAAGAAGAGAAAAGCTTGTGAATCTGGCAAACAAAAGATATATACCTCAGAATTCCTAATATCCTGCTGTCTCGTCTGGGAAAGCACTGGCACGTTTACACTCAACCTCATGTGCAACATTGTAGTGTTCCTAGTAACACACAAAGAAATTTCAAAAAGGGAAAAATCATTACAATTAAAATGCCTCAAAGACCTTTCTGATTAAATATTATCAAATATTTTGCGAAGATATTATGTTAGAATTTAATTCAACACCTTAACCAGTGGATGTCCAGAAACATCAGCAGATGATGGTGCTCTAGCAAACAGAAGTGCTCTTGATACTGCAAATAAACCAGAATAATTGAATTTAGGTTTCTGTTATTAACAAAAAGTAACTAGAAAGATAAGAGGATTTCGAAGAGAACATTTAAGGAGCTGAATAGCAGCTATTCCAAATGCAAAATTGCCAACATCTTTGAATAGTATTGTTGAATAAAATGAAATCAAACAGTAAAACCAGATTACTAGTAGAAACAGGCACAATCATATTGCAATGTAATGTCATCTACCAAAACTAAGCAATATTAGTACAGAAGTCATATAGGCAGGGAAAAGTAGGACCAACTAACAATTTAATTTGGCATTGAATTGAGCAAATATTCTCCAACTCATTTAGAATGAAAACCTAAAACCTAACCAGGAACAACAGAAATTTTCCTTCCGGGGCTAGCATGAGATTTTTTTTTCTTTTCTTTTCTTTCTTATTAGGATATCAATTATAGGAACAACATGAAAACATTAATTGTTTCTTTCACTTTTAGAGACATGACAATAAGAACATCAATTTACATCTTATTTTCGTAAAAGACCACAAACACAAAGTTGCGTCTTACAAAATTGGACCGTGTACAAGAGTAATTATTGACTACTACTTGTGGATACGTGGCGTCAGAACCATATGTTGAATTTCAATAAAGAATCCAATTTTTCATCAGTGTCCTGCATTTAACTCCCTTTGGATTGCAAAACAATTAGAGCAGTATTACCTGCAATTCACAGGTAAACAGCAGCAGGACACAAGCAATAAGGACCTAAGGGGCTACCTGCTATTTACGAGTTTGGAAAGCAAGGGCACACACATTTGTAACATGGATTCAATGGACTGTGCGCATGGCCACAAACTAACCCACACTCCTAGCTAATAAATGAATTCCCATCAGCGATTCACAACTGTGATGTCAAGTGTTCACAAAATAGCAATGTTGAATGACAAAGTTCTGTAGACCCAATGACCCATATGATGTGGAACTTGAAATCCATCAGTTACACACACAAGCCAGTCCTCTTCCTATTAAGTACATTAGAAAACCATATCATATCCATGGCATGACTAAATATAGAGAGAAACCAATAAAGATGGGCAATGATTACAGAAACAAAATGTAAAAACATATAAAAAAATTATTTGAATAGCATGCCATCAAAGAAATTTTACCAGCATAGCACCGACTCTTCAGTTCTTCCACAGTGCGTGAGGTTGGGAATCTGTCAGCTATAACTATAAATCTAAGATCAAACCATTCACACAAATCAAATAACTGATCTGTTTCTTCCTTGGACCATGTCTAATCACCAAGAATATCAAGCTGGTTGGTAAAGTCAAAAAAAATCCTTCCAGAAAATTCATATAATGCATATGAAAACAATAAAGGCTAACAATCACAGAATACATACTACCTAATGCTTTTCGTACTCCTCATCAGTGTGCTTGAGAACAACTACAGACTGAAGAGTAAAATCCAAGTTATTTCATGACCAGGTTGAAGAAAAATATACAAATAAAACTGGCTAATTTAATATAAATCACAATGGAACAGAACAGAAGCACTTTCTCTTTTGTAATTTGGTTCATCTATTGTTCTTACCTTGTTGTATTTCGCAAAAGCATAGTCACCTGTTGGAGGAACACCATTCACAACCTAAACTAAAAATGGGAAGTAACCAGCAATAATAAATTCATGGTCCGCATGCAATCAACGAATTAATGGAATGAGGCAAGTGAACAGACTCTATGATAGACCTGTAAATTGTCTGTCCGTGCAGAACATGTAAAAGGTAGCCATTGCCATGTGATCTGCAAAGAGAATAGTGCATATGTGAAACCATATGTATCAACACCAAATGCAGAAGAAATAAGGCCACCATTGGCCAAATAGAAAAGATGACTGAAAGTGCAGTGTCCAAGGTTACATTTCATTCAAAATCAAATAACATTGGGATAATGAAATATTACACATTTTGTTTATAGACCTCACATCTAATATTAATCCAAAAAAAAAAAAAAAATCTACAGCAGTTGGCTGGTTGCTAAACCAAATAAATTTGAAATTTAGCTTCAAAGATTGAGCTGTTTCTATATGAGAATTGATTGAAAGCTGGCCCATTGTGTCTGAGATAACAGTGCAGCAATTTGAAATTTAGCTTCTCTGCCCAAATGACTAAAAAACCCAGCCCCTTCTTTGTAACAAATTAAACTGTTTAGGGGTAATTAAGGTAATTTGGCTTTCCCGGTTTTCTACTGTTATGAACACAGTGAATGGACATCCATACCCTTCTCTTCTCAGTCAACCAGCAGTAACTCCCTGGGGGTAACTTATGTAAATTCATCCTTTTTAAAACACACTGAATTTACCTGAACACCCTTATTTGAGTGACTAACCAATTTAACTGTTGAGGCCAATTGGTGTCATTCTTCCCTCCCAGCTCATCCATCATCCCTTTTTAAAACACACTGAATTTACCTGAAAGCCCTTAAATAGTAAAGGATAAAATTATTATTATTATTATTTTGTTTTTAAATGATGTTTTCTTTGAATTACAATTTTTTTAATAAATTAAAAAATGGAAATAATTAATTAATTGAAAAGAATACCCAGCCTTGGTACTAAAACGTTCTCCCGGTTAAAAAATGTTAGAATTTATGTTAAAAATAATAATGATAAAATATTGGTTTTTTTAAATCATGTTTTTTTAAATATCAAAATCATTGGAACGGTTTTTTTTTTAAATCATTTTTTTAAATATCAAATATTGCAACCTTTTTTAAAATTTTGCAAAGTTTTTTTTGAAATTATAAAAGTTAATTGCTATCATATTTCTTTCAAAAAAAAAACAAAAAGAATGGAAAAGCGGAGATGGGCGGATGGCGGCAGGGAGGGACCCAGGCTTTTGGAGGCGATTGGTTCGAGACTATTAGCTAGATCGCTCACGATAGAGCCAAATTGCTTTGGGCCGGATCGTGGGGGCGAACCACCCGAGTTCTTGGGAAGAGATGGCACTTCCTCACGCGATGTTCAGGAGGCTGCGACCTCGGCCAGAGTCCTTCTCCACAACACCTTTGGGAGGCGGCACGTGAGCCGCTCTGACCGAGAAATACTACTACGGGCTTTGTCGCTCGATGCGGCATCCTCGCGAGGGCGAGGTTGGACCAAGCAACAGAGGATCTTCGTGGCCCGATCGGATAGGGGTCGGACTCAGCGATCAACCTAATGACCCTACGAGGGAACCGAACGGACCAAACTAATAACCAAAGGTCTGACTTGCATGACCCAACACTGCATGAGGTACATGAGCCAGCGAGCAATCTAAGGGCTGACCCAGCGAGCAACCAAACACTACATGAGGGACATAACCTAACGAGCAACCAAAGGGTTGCTGACCCTGGGAGCAACCGAACACACCATGAGGTACATGAGCCAACGAGCAACCTAAGGGCTAAACCCGCACCGCTGGATGAGGCTGTGGCTGAAATCGCACCGCTGGACGAGGTTGTGCCTGAACCCGCACCGCGGAACAAGACTGTGCCTGAACCCGCACCGCTGAATGAGGGTGTCCCTGCGCGCATTTGTAGGCGGCGGAGGTTGCTCGGCAGAGGTGTTACCATTAACCTGCGCATCACCTGCTCTATACGCACATTTAACCAATATTGTGGTTGTTGGACGTAGTGGCCCAGATCCATAGTCCCACATCGCGCGTGAGACGATTCTCTCGGCACGTATACTCTTACTAGCCCTTCCCTATAAGCTGCGAGTTATGGAGAGTTAGGGTAGTGGGTCCTTATGAACATGGTATCGGTAGTGTCCCCACGTCGATGCTGGGATTGTGCCTTGAATGAGCTAGGATCTTGGCTCTCACATCCACTGTGAGCCCAGGGTGGTGTTGGGACGTAGTGGCTCAGGTCCATAGTCCCACATCGCCTGTGAGACCAATTCTATCAAGCTCCCGTATACCCTTACCAAACTTTCTCATAAGCTGCGATTATGGAAAAGTTAGAATTGGTGGGTTCCTATGTAACGATGGTAACTTGTAAGTTTGTGATTAGTAATAGTTTTTTTTAAAAAAATATTTTATGTTACAATTCTAAAGGTTTGATTTTTATTTTTGAGCAGACTAAGACTGATGGAGAGGGAGTTGACGTGACTCCGGATTTGATCATGTAGAAGATGATAACTTTTTCTTGTAATGCAGGCGTTGCTTGTTGAGAAGCTGGAGTAATGTAATGAGCGGGGGCGTTTGGATCGAGTTGGATCCTGGGAGTGGGAAATCACGAAAGTACCCTGCATCCCACTCCCATGTTTGGGTCAAGTAATGGGGTCCCATTGCTCACGATGGGATGGTCGGGACTCATCCCATCGAGGAGCTCATTACCCCAATTTCTAAAATTGAGGGTAATGGGACTCATGAGAGGGGAATGGGGTGTAATACCCATATTACCCCTCTCTTTATATTTAATTAATATTTAAAATTAATATAATTAATTAATAAATTTAATTATATTAATTTCAAATAAATAATAATTAAAAATAATGATATTTAAGTATTTTATAAGTAAATTTTTTTATTTTTGTTAATTAATTATATGTTAAAAAATTATTACTTTAAATAATTAATTATAATAACGTATTTACATATTAATTAACATATAAAATAATTTAAACATCATTATTTTTTTTAACTATTATTATAATTAAAATAATTAATTAATGGGGTGTAATACCCCTATTATTATTTTAATTATTATAATTAAAATAATTAATTAAATATGTAAATTAATTATATTAAGTTTGAATATTTAATTATAATATATTCTAAATATTTAATAATAAATAATATTAAATATTTATTATTAAACATAATTCATTATTTTATACAAATAATTTATTTACACAAAAGAGTATTAATGTAATTTTCATCCAATCTCTTTCTTATTTTTTTTCTATTCCTAACTCTTATTCTCTCCATCCAAACACCTTCTTTATTATCCTCCTCTTTCCCCCTATTCTTATTCTTATTCTTCCCTTTTTTTCATTCTCCCTCTTCTCATTCCTATTCCACAATCCAAACGGCCCCTGAGTGCAGAGCAAAGAACTTAGCATCGGAACTGAGTAGTCTTTTTTTTCTTTTTTAACACACTTGCCAGACCATTTATCCTGCAAATTATTACCTTCTTAGTTGTCACAAGTACTTCTGATTATGTCCTTTTCAGCATCCTAATGGAAACTGTGCATTACATGATAAAACATGGCTGTTTTCCATTTGCACGTTTAAAATTTTGGACATTTGTAGCATTTCTTTGAGCAGTGCCTTGGGTAGTGTTCATCTCACTCTGCATCAGATTTTGGGCAGAGAACTGAATGTTATCTTTTTCCTCCTATCATGGTTCTGGTTCTTTTAACTCCCTGATTATCAGCTTGTGCGGTTGTGCCGTTGTACAAAACGTCCATGGATATAGTTTGTATGGGAAAAATATGTGAATTTTTCAACTCCTGTTATCCATATTTATCTTGTTTTTTATGGTGTGTTCATTGCAGGGAGCTGTTAAGGTGATGGCAAAAGATCTTATCTGAACAAGGCATCAAATTACAAAATTTCATGCACTCAACTCACAACTCCAAGGTGTATCTCTTAGAATTCAGGTAGGATTTTAGTTTTATTGTCATCTTGCATGACTAGAAAGCCTTATTGCCTTGAGTTTGTTGTAATGACTTAATGAAAATTTGTTGCAGGTTCTCTAACTAGTACTGTATTTAAAAGCATGAATGCTATGGAGTTTGGTTTTTTTAGTATTTGGACTAATTGTTACAATGAAAAAAATTGAATAATTAGTAAAAATTTGGTGTTTCATTAATCTATGAAGACAATTTAAGTAGTTGGTGTTTAGATGTAGCCGCATGTAGGAACTATATAATTTGGAATTGAGTGTATAATTGATTATATGAAGCAAAGGGTTATGGACAAAAGAAACTGTGAAGTGGAAGGGATTGTTAAAAAGTTTAGTGATGATTTGCTGATAGAATACCAGAGTTTGGAAATTTGTCTCTTTAAGAGTGGAAGAAAACCAATGGATTGTTATATTGTAAAATCTCAATATGTTTATTAAAGTTTTTGATGAATCAGTGTGAAGGTTTTTTCCCCCAGAAATTTAACAAGCTATGATTATGCATCAGTAAGCTCTTGGTTTTTTATTATAATCAGGTTAGTTGGTTCTCCATTGGTGAAGCTTGCTTATTTCTCTTAATTTGGATGGAGTTAGTCTTGGTGTGTAATAATTTATGCAAATAATAGTTGGTACACTGAGAAGAAGTCAATTGATTATGATAAAAAGAACTAGTTCATCCGGAATGAAACCTATATATTGACTGAACAAGAATCTGATTAATTAGAATAATGGGTTCAGGATCTAAGTTATGGATTAATTTTTGTTATATCCACTTACCTGATTAGTGCTCTCTAATATTGTAATTGTCATCAGGTGTGAGATTAGACACAACAAACATTGAAGTGAAGAACATTTTGGGTTGTTCACTTCAGTTGGTTGTACAATACTAGATTAGATTTAAAATTGTAAAATGACGATCACTTTAACTAATAATGACAGAATGACAATATTGACAACTGAATTTAAGATGTTATATCTGGTTCGATGACATTATTGATAATAATGGTTCAATGACATAATGACATTGCCGATGAAACAGAATTTTAGGCATGTTATTCCCTTCAATTAGATAAGTAAGGAATCATTAATGCGGAATCATGGTCGTATTCATGTGACCTTATATTCTTGGAGAACCTATCCTTTTTTTATCCTATCATAATAATGCAGATGAACCTTGTATTATTGCACCTTGTTCTTTATTTCTTTTTGTAATATGGAAAACGAAGTTGAGCTTTCAGCTCAATGGTTGACCTTGCACTGTTACATATAGATCCAATCCGATAATTAACTTCTGTGAAATAAGTTTTTATTAATAACTTTCTCTCAAATAAATGTAACTTCTCTAGTTTCTGTTAACCCTCTTGATTGACTGGAGGTGAGCCTTTGTATCTCATTGTTCTGGTGCAGAGAAAGGCAAGCAACATTTAGAAGATCAGATATATATGACTTGAACCAAGCATGCTTATCGTTTTCTTCTCTTTATTCATTCTGTGTATTATGTCAACCTTTCTACTATATCATGCCTTCTATTTGCAAGTACACTTTTAGTGTTGCTCATATTACACATTTTTTTTTTTTTGGGAATTTTATTTTATTCTGGCTGCAATTACTGATGCTGATAGAAAAGAGGTGATATATATATATATATATATATATATTTGTGGTGTTCTTCAATCGAGGGAATGAAAATGGAGAAAAATAATTGATAGAGGTGAAAAGAAAAGGAAAGACAAATTTCATTGGTATATGTCTTCTTAATTTGCATATCCATCTTACTTTCTGTGTGTTTGGATTTTGGACTTTGGATTGAATGAGAATAGATGAGAACATGGACACTGGTGAAAGGGAAAGCAAAGATTAGAAATTTCATGGATGTATATCCATCTTATTTTCTGTGTTTGTGGACTTTGGATTGAACTAAAATTTAAAAAAAAAAAACAATAGAAATTGGTGAAAGGAAAAGCAAATATAAGAAATTCTGTTAATATGTTTTTTTTCTTGCTTATCCACATGTGCATGCAAATTGTTAACTGGAATTGTTAAGAGAGGAGATGTCGTAATGGTTTATGTTTGTTACTTGGTACTCAGTTGTTGAGGGATATTTCTCTATGTATCCTTGCATTTGTGTGCTTGTTTGATTATCTATGCATCAGATTTTTGCTGCTGCCATTGTCGTATTAGTTGAAGAACTTCTCAACCAGAGAAGCTAAATTTTATTAAAAGATATTGGAAACAAAGAAAGTAACAAAAACACAGTGGAAACAGAGACAAGTGAAACTAACTTAGAAGACAAATCCATTATCAATAAAAAGAACGCATGACTGTATGATTGAAATGAATAGAAGGCAAGTGGTTGCTAGAGATTGTAAACATCTTTTTTAAGTTCTGACATTTGCAGATATATCTTTGTCAACTCTCAGCATGAGACCAAGTAGGATGGTGGATATAGTGCGATTTATTTGAACAATAAAAAAAAAAAATGGTATCGGTCTATAATAAGTTTGACACCTCTCTGTTGGCTTACATAGATGTACTACCTTTGTTATTCATCTTTGTTTATAATTTTTGTTAGTCTTTTTACATAGATGTACTACGTTTGTTTTTAAAATAAGTTTTTCCAGAAACAAGAAATGATTTTATTTTTATACAATAGCCTTTGTCTACATTGGAAATTTACCATAAATAGATTTAAGCAACAGCTTATCTTTCTTCACCAAAATTGGTACCACACCTAGGGTCATTTGGTGGCATAAGAAAATGGATCCAATTGTTTGGTTGTGATCTGGTCCCTGGAACAGTAGAGATTTAAATAACAAAAAAACATTGGTTGGTGGACTGTGTATGTTGAGAGAGTGGTTTGTGATTTATAACGCAAATAGATTTTTTTGATATCATAATTAATTTAATTTTCTAGATCACTAACATCATGGTCTCAAGGTACTGCTTTGTTTGCACAAATAATATTACTAACAAGGATGCATATGAAGTTTTTATAATAATACAGGAATTTACACGTGTATAACAGTTAAAAAGTTGTATTGCATGCATACCAACAACTACATGCTTGAATGAAGAATATCAATATATACCATCCACATTCTTGAATGAAATGGATCATGAAGTCAAAAATTTTTGCTAATTTTTGTAAAGTTATGATTTGTTGTTGTTATCTTCTTTCCTTAATGAAAGAAGCACAGCAAAGCTGGCAAAAGATCAGATTGATAGTAGTTACCTTGCTATTCTTGGGTTTGCTTCAGTGGCAGGGTATCATGGAGGACACTCCCATTGACCTTTAAGCTGCCAGTCCAGGCCATTTAAAGTAAAAATGGACAAACAGTGAACAATGATCTCAAAAAATTCATGCAGAATGGGTTGGAATCTGTTCATGCTGCTTATCAAAAATCAAGAACTCGTAATGAATCTAAAAGAAATTAATCCGGGTTCAAATCTCTCCCACATGATCATGTTTTTCGTCATTTGTTTATACACCGATTGGATAGCCCTAATAAGTATGACATCAAAGTGTAAGAGGAGGTCGTGTGTTCAAATCTCTCTCACATGCATCGCTTCTACGTCTTTCATTACATCTGCTCACTGCGATTCCTTATTATTCTCATACATGCATCATTCGGGTTTTCAAGATCTGTTTAATCATCGTTTATATTCAGTAAAAAGCGACTTTGTCGTCTATTATTCAAAATTAATCATCTGGTTTATAGCAACATCGTTTTCTTTTCCTTTTTCGTCTAAGCTGGGCAAGACTTAAAAATTCGAGGGATGTGACCTGAAAAAGAGTTATTAGAAAGATCTATGTAAGAGAAGAAGGGGCTATGCATATGGAGATCTGGTAAAGGACCTGAGAACAAATTTGAAGAAAGATCAAGGTTTTCCATGTGAGTGAAAGTTAAGAATTCAGGGATCATCCCCTGAATTTGGTTATTGGAGAGGTCTAAATCAACGAGGTTGTGAGTAGTCCAATGATCAATTTTCTGTTGATCGAGTGTTGATTTATTTTGATTTTTCCGTTATGTTAACTATTTTCAGTAGAGAAATGTGTTTTGATTTACTAATTAGTTTTTGCTTATAATGGCTTTGAGCAAAGGCTCATTGCCCTTATAAATGATCATTGCTTTATCTCTGTTGCCTGATATTAATCATGTTGGGATGCTAATTGAATTCCTACTAGATTAGCTGAGCTATAGCATTTAGTTTTCTCTCATCAATAAACTCAACAAATATATATGCTTTCCGGTTTTTTAAAACAAAACATCGTAGGCAAGGACTTAGGCCATTAGTAAAATAAATTTTTCTATAAATTTTTTTTTTATATTAAGGGTATAATTTTGAGAAAAATCATATACAAATAGGCCCAGTAGACAGAGAGTTATTTGTGATAACTGATAAGCATCGATGTTTTAGAATTTTATTTTATTTTTTTTTAAATGATTTGGTTTTCATGTCATTTTCTCTTGATGTATCTGAAGACTACTCAACAAGCTACCTCAATAGTGGTTTTTAACTTTTTATCATTGCATTTTAAGTTTTAATTAATTAATTTTTTTCTATTTATACAATATTTTGTTCAATAACTTATTAAAATGATTAACAACAAAGAAATTTTTGGAAATTAGAGCTTTAGATGTGTCACATGGCCATTCATGTAAAATATTAAAAATAATCACAGTCCACTGTATGTGTGCATCAAATCAAATAATCAATCATGTTATAATGTTGAACTGTTTATTAATATCAAGAATTAAATATTATTTATTTATCGTTTTGTCTTCATTATTAAATGCCACTGGTCATGACTCATGGTTGTGAACTTGGAAAAGAGAAAAACAACAAAGAATGTGAGTCTTATATCGTAATGGGCAAATTGCAAGAAAATAACCGATAATTTATGGAAACTCTTCCCAACGTCCAGTCGGTTTGAAAAAGGCTAAATTGAAAGAAAAAAAATCAAGCTGATCTTATATCTGTAATGGGCAAATTGCAAGAAGATAACCGACAACTTATGGAGATATGAAAAAAGAAAAATGCAGATAAAATGGCTATGAAAAAGTTTAAAGAAGAAAATAAGATATTAGTTACAGACTTGAGCATCATCACTGATCCTAATATTCGTGCCTATATTCAATCTGAACAAGCACGAATTATGCAAAAAAAAGGACATTCTCAACAACCACCTTCGTCATCATCAAATCCATTTGGAAGCTATTTCGATAATATAGGCGGAAGTGCTAGTGATTTACCAGAATATTAGTTTTAATGTAATTAGTTTTTACATTGTATTAGCTTTTATTAAGGTTATTTTCAATAAAATTTCAACTATTCCTGTTTTATAAATTTATTATATATTAATAATTATCTATTTTAGTTATTAATTAAATAATTATTATTATTGATTATTAATTAATTACACACAAATTAATATTATAAATAAATACTTATAATTATATTAATGAAATAATAATTTTATATATTTCATTACAATAATAAAAACAATAAAAATATAAAAATATAATTAAAAATAAAAATAATGTGGGAATTTCAAATTTGGGGTTCTGATGAGTGACCCCAAATTTGAGGTTGCACTATTAGAAACCCAAATTTGTGATTTGAGTGTGGGTTGGAGTACTCTCACACCCCAAATCCCACTCCCAAATTTGGGATTTGGGTGTAAGGTTGGAGATGGTCTTAGTTGTGGCCTGTGGGTCAGTGAGGGTTCCCAATATGAGCTGGAGAGATTGGGAACAGAGAGGAGAGATTTTTTTTTTTTGTTTTTTTTTCTAATTTATTTGTTTTCATACTAATGTAAGCTTGATAATGATCCCAAAATGCTTGGCTTAAATGATATTTTTGGGACTTTTACCAGCAGATAAGTGAGCTACTCTCAGAGTTCTATAAAAGAATAAATTTTTTTTAGTAAATTTATTTGTTTAAAAATTTAAAACTCTATCATTTGGATCAACCCGATTGAGTAAATGAGTTATGTTTGATAATGGTTTTATACAATTTATTGTTATGTTGGGTTTGAGCCCAAATAAAAAGCAAACTTTTTCTTTTTAATTTACATTTTGAATGTATTAAGATGAATATTGGGCTAAAAAAACCTTGATGCTATAATTATTTAATTTTTAATTTATTATTATCATGATATTTGAGATAGTGTAGTATTTTTATTTATTGAAAGCAAAAAAACAAATGTGAATAATAAATAAAAACAATAATACAATGAGGTGGGGTTTTTGTTGGGGGTGATCTAAAACATGTAAGATTACCTCAGTTGAATGTAAATTTTTTTCTCCATTTTAACCTTTCAATTCAATAAAATTTCAAAAACTTCAATTGTTTTTAAAAAAATTAAAAAATAAGAAAAGTCCATCCTCATTCATCATATACTTTTTTATATAAAAATATATTTATTGAAATATTTAGTTAGAGGAAAGGAAAACATTTGATTTTCTTTTTCAAATATTAAGTTGAAGAAAAAAAATTATTTATTTCAAATAATTAAATTTGACTTAATTAATATTTATATAAATATAATATTTTTAAAGTGAAATTTTTATTATTAAACAATTTTTGATATATTTGGCAACTTTAGTGGAGCATTTTAGTAAAAAGATAATTAATAAAAATATAACTTTAGTGTTACATTCTAGCTTAAGGCTACAATCAAACTGAGTTTGAGATGAGCTTTGTTTTGTTCAAGCTTAGTTTGATACTATTTAAAACCGAGACTCGAGCTCAAATCGAGCCTATTTTGGAGCTTCCTTAGATTGTCTGTTAGTTCAACAAAAATATGAAGATAATGTGGTTTAAGAGGTTGGTTGAGTAATTGCAATCCATGATGTTTTTCTCACCCTCTACAAAAGTATTTTGAGACTATATATGTTGGGAATTTCATATTTGCGTATGTAATAGTTTTTTTTTTGTTTAAGTATATAAATGTTTGCCATGAGCATATTCACTATTTTTTTCACTTTTAGAAAATATATTTAAGACTATGAATTCTAAGGTTTCATGTCTCATGATTTAATGGTTCTTTATTTGACTTTAATTACAATCAGATTCATAGTTTTTTATTTGATTATGTTTATTTACTTTTGTTGTAGAACTCATGGTTTGAGGATTAAGAGGTTTGAAGATTATGGAGATAGAAGATGGTGCTAAGTTCATTTTTGGTGTACTTAAAAATTATACACATAAACAATTGTAATAGAGCTAGATAAGATACTGCTAAATTCTTTTTTTTTTCTTTTTTTCTTTTTTTTTGGGGGTGTATTTAAGATGGTGCTAAGTTCATTTTTTGGCATGCTTAAGTAAAATACATTGCTTTGAAATTATCAATGAAAATCTTTGAAAACCAAGTTTTAGAATATTTGTGATTATTTTGCAAGATTTGTCTTGTAGATATGCAGGTCAAAAATAAAAATACAACTGTAAATTTACCACCCAAAAATAATATATTAGTTAATAGATCAGTTTTTGAGGTGGTTTATGACACTATTAATTAATATTATTCGGAAATGAGTTATTAAATCATTTATTTATTTATCTATTTATTTATTTATTCATTCATTTTATGTGAAATACTTTATGACACTATTGGGGGAGGAGCGCGTGGAGAAGGAAATTACGACCGGGGACCTCAGATTAACTTTTATTTTTTATTTTGATGCGTTTTCCCCCTTCAAGGTTGTTGTGGGTTTTATTTTAAACATTTTTTTAATTTATCATTCAATGTTTTTTTTTTCCTAATAATCAGTTTACATGCAGTACTGTCTTATCTCCAGACCAAGATAATTTTTTTATTCTTTTATTTTTTAAAAAACAAAAAGTCAAATAATTAGCTTCTCTTAATCAAAATACCTTAAATATTCAAATCCCATTTGTCCATTCAAAATAATATAAAAATCAACCGTTAATATTCGAACATAAATCTTAAAACCCTATTCTTACTTAAAAGCACGTTAATGTTTACATGGCCGTAGAAGTGCAAATTAATCGATGCAATAGGGATGCCCTGTCGTGCCTCCTTCCATTGCGTGCTGGTTCAGTCGATCCCTCGTTCTCGGTCAGCTCAGCCATCAGTTTCTCCCGGTCACGCGAGGAATTGGAGGAAGAGGAACTAGACGACGAGAAACTGGAGGACGAGAAGCTCGAGCTCCGAGCATCTTCATCGGCCTTACACTTCATAACCAGTTTGCTTTGTTTATATTTTTTATACTCCCTTCGTTCCTTTTTATCTGTCATAAACTCATATTCTTTTTTATTTATCATTTTCTAATATTAAGAAGCATTTATTATTATTTTTTTTTCAAAACTATCCTAACACTATATTCGATTTTCTCCTTGGAATTAAATATGAGAGAAAAATATAAAGATATAAATTAGGAGTAATTTTGGAAAGATATAAATTTTTATAAAAAAATTTGTGAAATAACTAAATTTATTTGAGTATGTGAGATTCTGGTTATTCACGATAGATAAAAAGGAACGGAGGGAATATTTAATAACATAAGAATAACAGTTAATAACTTAAAAATAAACGTTACAACCATTATTAACAAATATTTAAGAAAAATAATAAAAAAAACTTAAAAAACCTGATTTAAGAAAAATAATAGAGCCAACATATAGTTGGCTACAACTGCTTAAAAATAAACACTAAAAAGTCATGATTAAAAATTATGTAAAAAAACATGATAAAAAGCGTTAAAAAGACCTGATTAAAAAAACCCAGAAGAGCCAATCAATATCGCTTTTAATAACCATTAATTTTTTTAATAACTTAAAAATATACCTTAAAAAGTCATGACTAATGACTATCAAAATATTTCAAAAAAGAAAGCATAATTAAAAAGCCAGTACTTTCTAGATATTACCATTATTATTATTATTATTATAATTATTATTGTTGTTGTTTTGATTGTCATCTTCATTAAAACTCTATTCAAAATACAGTCAAAGTTAATGCAATAAACAAATATTGTTTTTAAATATATATATATATATATATATATATATATATATATATATATATACTGTGAAGGCAGGTGAATGCGTACCATTAATGATGTTCTGGTGGGCACGATCTTTGATATGAATTCCAACTTTGTTTGATGTTGACAACACGTTGATCTTCTTCGGTGTTCGTGTAATGCGTTGCGGAGCTTCATTCTCGTTCCGTCCACGTTTATGGCTTACGTGTCTCAATTGCATGGGAACTTTGTTTTCATTCTCTTGGCCTACTACATGGCTCAACTGGCTCATTTGCTCATTCTTGACCGCCATC
This sequence comes from Dioscorea cayenensis subsp. rotundata, assembly GCF_009730915.1. NCBI lineage: Eukaryota > Viridiplantae > Streptophyta > Magnoliopsida > Dioscoreales > Dioscoreaceae > Dioscorea > Dioscorea cayenensis. The sequence continues at coordinate 20,180,188 of NC_052482.1, forward strand.
TCCTACTCTCTTTTAATTTGGTTTTTTTTTCCTTGCTGTTTATATAGAGTAATATATATATATATATATATATATATATCATAGTTGTTAACCCAATTAAATTAAAATATTTTTAGAAAATTTTAGTATATTATTATGTATCCTATTTTAATTCAAATTGGTTTGGAAATTTGTAATATATTAGTATATATCCTAACTAAATTTACATATTTTTTTGGAAAATTTTTAATATATTACTAAAATTAAATAGTTTTGAAATTTGTAATATATTATTATATATCCTAATTGAATTCAAATAATTTTTGGAAATTTCTAATATATTAGCATGTATCCATTTGTTTTTGGAAATTTGTAATATATTATTGTATATCCTAACTAATTTGGAAATTTGTAATATATTATTATATATCCTAATTGAATTCAAATAGTTTTGGAAATCTCTAATATATTAGCATGTATCCTATATTTTTATTTTTATTTTATTTTATTTTTATGAAAAATGGATACATGTATCCTATTTTGGATGGGAGCGAAAAGACAAAAAAAAAATTCAAATTTTTAGAAATATCTAATATATTAGTATAGATCCTACTTTGGATAGGAGTGACTAGGAAAATACATGATGTGAAAATTATATGTATACAGTATATATATACACATTACAGGTTCAAAAAATAAGTTTTTAAAAAATATCATTAGATTTATAGTACTTAGGGTTACTGTTCAGTATCATGATCCTTTATGGTTAACTTTGGAGACCAAATTCAGATCATACTCTTCCTCGCCCCTTTAGCTTTCATGATTTTTTTAATAGCATTTTATGAATGTTATAATATAGAATATGTTTTTAATTAATAATATGGCATACATATTAGAAGCTAATGTTTTTAAAAATCCAATTAGTATATATTGGTATATATGCTGTAAAAACTATATTTTAAAAATTATTTATAAAAAAATATTCTTAGTCACCTGACCTTTACAAATTGATATGTATAAAATTAAAAATATATAAATTTTTTAAAAACAATAATTGTCAATATATATTATTTAGCTCCTTATTTTCTACTTGACCCACTTTTAAAAATTTATGGCTCTATCTTTTCATTGACTATATGTATTTGTGAAATTATTGTAGTATATGTATAAAAATATAATGGAGAGGTGTCAGTCAAGATTGATCTACAAAAATATATGCGTGTTCTTACAAATATATAAAAACAATATAAAAAGAAAAATATATGAGGGATTTATTTGGAAAAATTTGTAGGAAATGTGAAAATGTGGGAATCTTAGACTTATTTTGCAAAGTTGGCACAAAAAATATAAAAAAATGAGATAATCTTATATTTATTTTAAAAAAATGGTCGAATTTAGGATTTATTTGCATAAATTTTGTAAATTAGTAAAACTTATTATTATTATTATTATTATTATTATTATTATTATTATTAGTAAAAATGGATAAACCGTATGCATTAGAAAAAGAGGAATAGTACAACATAATTTTTGAAAAAATTTATTATCCAACGTGTGCGTGCGCGTAGATGATGGTGATAATAATATTAAAATGCTTATAGATGGTATTATTGAAGCTATTTAATTACCAGTTTATGAGATCTCTCATGGTCTTAGGGCTATCTGTATTGGCCCAACTTAATTCATTCTTTGGGCTAAAGAGGGGCACAGGGCCATCAATTGGGCCCGACCCAAACCAGCCATACCTACATGGCTACATGTTAGCTTAGATTATCCGTGCTCAACCCGAACTGGCCTAGCTGATATGCTAACCCACTGGCTAGATTAGCCTGGCAGAGCCAAACCTGATCCCTGTGTCACTATCTTAAACCGGGAGGCCGAGTTAGAACCCTAGCCATGGGTTTATTTAAAAAATAAAAATAAAAATTATAAAAAAACAACATATATATAAATTGGGTTGGGTATGACCCTTTTACAGGCAGTTACTAATTGCCATATATATTTTTTTATAAAAATAATTGATGTGAGAATTAATTTGAATAACATGAGACTTTTTATTATTTTTTTATTTTTTTAGTTAAAAAAATATCAATTAATAACTTTGCAGTTTATTTTGAAGTAAGTGGTGTTATAAGAATGCTAACGTAGATCACCATTGTTTGTGCCTTGTAGACCACCATTGTTGATATTTTTGCCCTAAAAAAATCAAAATAGATTTTTAAAAATGCAGATATATGTATGATAATTTTAAATAAATCACAATAATTAAAAAGTATTTATATTTATTAATTTTATTTTTGTTAAATACTCATTATTGAATACTTTTAATAATATTTTCAAAACCAGATATTACTTGATGTAGGATTAAATCTAAATTTTAAGAATAATTGACTTGATTAAAAAGGATCTATGAGGAATTGAAGAGATTTTATTTAATAAAAAATTTATTTTTCCATAAAAAATAATTAATATGAAATGATAAATCTAGGAATCATAAATATTTTTTTTCTTAATTTATTTTAAAATTAAGTTAGAGTGAAAACTTTCTTATCAATATAACAAAATCTTAAGTAAATTATTTATTAATCAAGATTTCAAATATTATGATTTTAAGTTAATAATATGTTTATAAATACGCAAGATTTTAAAGATTCCACATTAAATGAAATAAAAAAATATTATAGAAAAAATTACGGTTTTAAATTAATAATATATTTATATTGTTGCACACCATAAAATTATGTTGCTTAGTATAACAATATTTTTTTTATATAAATAATTTGGTATTACAAAAAATAGATAATATAAATAATAAAGATGAATAATAAATATAAAAATAATAAATTGTAATGTTGAATGATGAATTTCTTTCACAATGTTTGCTAATAACAAGTAACAAGTAAATAAAATGATACTAAATGCAAAATATGGTGAAGATATATATACATTAAAAAAAATTAGAAAATTATTTTCAATTTTTTAAATAGTTTTTATCTTTTAAGTTTTGTCTGATTTATTTAGTTTACTCCTGACATGGGTTTGTACCCAACGCATAAATTTCTATCCTATGAAAATATATATTTTTTAAAAAGGTACAAACCCATGTCAGTACATGTATAAACATGAAACAAACTCAACAAACATATATGTTTTTGGATTTTTTTTAAAAAAAAACATCATATGCAAGGACCTAGGTCGTTGGTAAAATAAATATTTCTCGGTAAGATTTTTTTTTTTATATTAAAGGTATAATTTTGAGAAAAATCAAATCCAAATAGGCCCAGTAGACAGAGAGTTATTTGATGATAAGGATCAATGTTTTATAATTTGATTTTTTTTTTTTAAATGATTTGGTTTTCATGTCATTTTCTCTTGATGTATCTGAAGGCTACTCAACAAGCAACTTCAATACTGGTTTTCATCATTGCATCCTAAGTTTTAATTAATTAATTTTTTTTTCCATTTATACAATAATTTGTTTCATGGTCATTAGACACAGAGTTATTTGATGATAACGATCAATAATGATTAACAACAAAGAAATTTTGCAAATTGATGTGTCACATGGCCATTTATGTAAAACAAAAATTATCACAGTCCACTGTTTGTGTACATCAAATCAAATAATCAATCATGAGTCTTTAGTTGTGGGTCTGTCAAGAGGGGTCCAATGTGAGCTGGTTGGGGAAACAGAGTGAAGAGATCTAATTTATTTGTTTTCATACTAATGTAAGCTTTGATAATGATCCCAAAATGCTTGGCTTAAAAATGATTTTTTTATTTTTGGGACTTTTACCAGGTGAGCTACTCTAAGAGGTCAATACAAGAATAAATTATTTTTCAGTCAAATTATTTGTTTAAAAATTCAAACTCTATCATTTGGATCAACCCAATTGAGTAAGTGAGTTATGTTTGACAATGGTTTTGTACAATTTATTGTTATTGGGCTTGAGCCCAAATAAAAAGCAAACTTTTTCTTTTTAATTTACATTATGAATGTATTATATTGGGCTAAAAACCTTGTTGCTATAATTATTTAATTTTTAATTTATTATTATCATGATATTTGAGCTAGTGTAGTATTTTGTTTATTGAAAAGTATGTGAATAATAGATTAAGATAAGAATACAATGAAGTGGCGTTTGGTTGGGGGTGATCTAAAACACGTAAGATTACCTCATTTGAATGTAATTTTTTTCTTCTTCTCCATTTTTAACCTTTTCAATTCAATAAATTTCAGTAAACTTCAATTTTAATTAAAAATAAGAATATTCCATCCTCATATATTTTTATATAAAAATATATTTATTGAAATATTTAGTTGGAGGAGAGGAAAAACATTTGATCAAATATTAAGTTGAAGAAAAATATATATATTTATTTCAAATAATTAAGTTTTCTATCTAACAAAAACATGTTAGTGTTACATTCCAGATTAGGGCTGACAATCAAATTGAGTCGAGCAGAGTTTTATATGTTTAAGCTGATCGAATACTATTTAAACCGAGCTTCTTTTGTTAGCTCGAGCTTGGCTCGCTAAGGAAATATCAAACTTGAGCTCAACCTCGAATAGCTATAGTGTAGCTTGGCCAACAATTTACTACATTAATATTTATATATAGGTACTAATACATGTTTTACATGAATTTTAATCATTATAGTATAACTACGAGTAATGATTAAAAATTTTTTAGATTGCTATAGTATCATATGGTATATTATTGAGCCTTTACTGAGCTTTGATGAGGCAAGCAATATGAGGTTTGAGCCTCGGCTCGATCATTCACTCGAGTTTGAAAGTCAGCCTCAAGCTCGATTTGAGCTCGTTAGTTTGCTTAATAAACTAGCTGAACCAAGCCTCGAGCAACTTTCGAACGAGCTTTTGTTCATTTGCGTACTCTCATTCCAGTTTGTCAACCAAATAAAAGGTGCACATATTTTCCAATGATATGATTTGAGAATCATATTCTCAGTAATCCTATTATGAACAATAATGTAAGAATATGTGAATCAAAACAACACTTAAATTTTTACTGATAAGAGCGTATATAGTTAGTATTATGTTTGTTTTTAAAGTGATATTTTATATTTCATTTTTAAAACTCGATATAAATAAGTATAACTATATATATTGACAAATATATATAGTTTATAGTCAGCGGGAAGGCATGTGAGAAGTATGAACTCAAGCTCTACAACATTTGTGCCTTCACCCTAAACAAACTAACGTTCAAATTCACCTTTTTCATTGGACACGAATAACCTACACAGTGACTCAGTGTAAAGCACAAACTAAAACGGTGATTATATATGTATATATATATATGTTAGAAATATTTCTCAGTCAATTTTGATAATCCATATTAAAATTTATATATAGAAGCATAATATCCACGGATGATGCTTCAATCTATAAATTAGAAAATAAGACTCATGTTTAAGCTAATGACAAAGATTTATAAAATATTGCTTTTCAATTTACTTAAAAAACATAGAGTGATGGATATGGATTGGCATAATTTATACGTGGCATGCATTAAAATTTAGGAAGGCTTATACAATAATAACCAAAAATTGCAAGCATCATGGACCAAACTTTGAGTGAAATGCAATTAATTCAGTGATGTATTTTTCAACTTCTTTTGAATTTTATATTCAATGAAAGCTCCAGCACTTAATTATTTTTTAGTATGAAAGAAAGAATGGTGCAATATATCCTTTATTTATCACTCCTTATCACCATGGGAACAAATTAAGATAAAGATAGGTTTTGATATGTGAGTTTGATGTTTGTCTCCAATTGGTATTATAAGTATTAGTTTAATGATATGTAAGCTCGATCTAAACTTGCTCTACATGGTCTTAAAATCACTTAAACATCCACATAATGACGTAGTCCTAATTATTTCAATAGAAGAGTGACAAAGAAATACAGAAAAAAAAAAAAGAATTAATAATATATAAAAATGCACATAAATCGTGAAACATATTTATTAATTATTCCAGATATTCTTATATGTTGTAGCTATGTGAAACATGGATTGGGGAATTTTGCTAATTTTATTTATAATATGAACATATTTATTTTTCAGTTTTAGTTTTTAAAATTAGTATACAACTAATATATCATATGGTACCAATCGTGACATACGTGAGCACGATATATTTATCAATCATCTTCGCTTTCTTTTTATAATGCATGTTCATTTTTATAGGTCATCATTTATTTATTTTTCCAAAATTACTCTTAACATATGAAAAAACGGAGAGTATATATATACATATAACAGACACGTGATAAAATAGATACAAGTTGTTACGTACAGGAAGAGTAAACAAACAAATTCAATGTAATTATCAAAAATCAAAAAGAGCATATCTTTATTTAGGGACCACTAGTGATTTTATTCATATTATTATTAATTTAATTAATTAATTAATTAATGATGTCAATCTAATTAAAAATAAAATATGTGAAAAATATAAAAATTTGCGAGTTCTTAAATTTTTATGTCTTAATTAATAATTTATTTATAGCAAGTAAAATTCACTCACTTATTAGAATTTTAAATATTATCAAGCAACTTAGAACAAGATAACTAGGTCATCATCATTTATATTTTCTAAAAGAACAATTTATTCTTTTGATAAATATTTAAAAACAAGGTAGTAAAACGGTGCATAATAGTGTCTTGTGAAAAATAATTAATGTGATAAAAAGAGTTTTTTTTTCCTCATGAAAAATACATATAAATCTTTTCACTTATTATATTCCAATATAATTATTCCCCATTAAAATTTTTAATATTAAATAATACACCATTGATGCACATGCAAGAGCATTAAATTAAGAAGCAGCCTTCTCCTCTCTATTGAATATCACAATCACATATTTCAATTACTCAAGCACACACATGCAAATATTCCAATCTTACAACTTCTCAAACCAATACACCATAATGCCATGGAATTATTCAAGAGGTTCCCATTATTTTGATATGCATTTCTTTTTTATCATACTTGACCATTTAATTAACAAATCTACAATCCTTTCTAATCTCCCCTTCATCTCCGGTGACCGGATTATTCTCCGACATCAAGAGCAAAGCCTCGGTGAACTTCTCATAGAAATAATCATTATCCACAGCCATTTTTTCAACAAATTGAGATGTTGAAGGGTCAGTAACCAATTGTTGGTCTACTAACATCAACCCTTTATGCTTAAGTAAATTCTTGTAATACATGTTATCAATTATCATTGGTGTATCTCTATCATTCCTTGCATATGCCACTGCCTTTGGGTCAGGTTCCGGTGAAGGGCAACGTCCTTTGAGATACTCAGCATAGATGGGATCTATACTTGGGTCTACTGTTGGGTAAAGTCTTCCAACAACATTTATACAATGTACTCTTCCAACCGAATGAGCCCCTATATTAGATTTATACTTTATTAGAATGCATCTAATAGGTATAATTGCCGTACAAGTTTCTGTAATTGTGTACTTTCTGTCTTTTTAGTTTTTGTAATATTTTAAGATATAATTAAGTCATTAATAACCTCATATCCAGTCAAGTTGGATCAGACTCAACTCGACTGAATATAAGGTATTATTTGTATTTAAAAATATTACAAATACTAAAAGAGCAGAAAATACATAATTACATAGACATGTATGATAATTAAACCCATCTAATAAGATATCAGAGCTGATGTAATTTGATTACCTAAAAGAGCCGTTGTCCCTTCGGCATCGATTCCTATTGATTGAAATCGAGAGAGAATGAAGGAAAGGCTATCATTGTGGTTGGGAATGGAGTTGATCACATCTTGGCTGTAGCTCTCTTTGCTATCTCTTCTTCCTGTTCTCATGTTAAAATATGGTCCTTTAAGCTGTAAAACAATGAATGATGTTTGAAGTTATTGTTAGGTATAAATACACTTTTTGATTTTTCCATTAGTTAAGTTCAAAACTAAATTGTCTTAACTGAATTTAAAAAAATATAAATTAGAGATAAAAACATTATGATGAATTACAAACCATAACAACTCCCTCTCTTGCGGAAAGAGCAACAATGTCAGCACAAGAAACGGAATTAGGGCATTCTTTCTCTAATGCATCTCTTTAGAATCACTTTTATCCACACTTGAAATTTCTCGTCCCAAAAGCTCTTGGTGAATTTTGCCTCTGAGATTGTTGAGCTTGTGTCCTCCAACAAGAGTGAAGCATCACAAGACTATATGTATTATACATGAACAAATTTTATTATATGATTAAATAAATATAAATATAAATATATAAGAAATCACTACATAAAAGAGCAAGACATTTCATCACCTTAACCATGCAATCATGGAAGAGGTTTCTAACCCAAGAAACAGCAGTGTTCCCATGTTTATGGTAGAGTTTTTCAACTTCTTCCTTCACGATGTCTTCGGCTTGAGGGCAACTCTCCGAGTAAAAATTTAACCTCAACTCTCCTTTCACTACATTAAATAAAAAAGTCAGTAAAAATACTATTAGTCATACATCATCTAATTAAATATAATTTGTTTTGTATATATAAAAAAAAACTGTTCATATTTTTGATGTAATTTGTCTATCTTATCAAGAATAAAAAGAATAATAGTAATAAATAAATCTGAACTTTGAATAAAGTAATGCATTACCAAAGGAGAAAAGACATAAGAAAAGAGAGAATAAAAGGAAGAGAGAATGAGCTCTTGATCCCAAAACCATTCTTTTGTTCATTAGAAGTGGGTAATGAAAAACTAGTAGCCATCCTTGAAACTCTTATAGTAGCGCCAAAAGATACATGCCTGCGCTGCAGGTGGGCATGACTCCCACTCAATATTAAAGTATATTTTGGTTGTTGATATGTCACTCATGGAATAACAGTTTAATTGGTTACATAAAGCCAAAGCTTGCTATTCTCTTCCCTCTCAAATCTCAATGTCTCATAATTGAAAATTAGTATTTATTTAATTCATATAATTAGTGTTTAAAAATTAATAAATTCGGATTCTTACAACTAAGTATGAGAAATTGTATGACTAATAAAGTTTGGCATCTTGAAATTTTTAGATTGGATTAAAATTAAACCAACCTATATATGTAATACAAATACGATCAAAGTTAGAGTGTACAAAAGTCAAAACCAAATCTTGACTTTTTTTTCTTCGATTACCATAGTTTTTAAAATAGAATAGATAAAGATAAGGTTGAACAAGTTGTAGATGATAATTAATGAGTTTACATGACTTTGGAGAGGTCTCGATTTACTTTAAAATTTTAAATACAGCGAAGATGCATGATCATGATTATATAAAATGTAAAATATAATTGATATTAATTTATATTATAAAACTATCCGTAACTTTATTTTAAACTAGTTATATGAGTCGAGGAGATTGAGATATAAAAGAAAATATTTGGTAGAATCACACCTCTTGAGTTTAACACATATTAATTTCGTTTTCTTTCTTTGTAGTCCTCTACTACTTCGATTTAATTTCAACTTTTCGGTCCAGGCTACACTCTGAAAAGTGCGCGTAAAGGCGTTACAATCACGTATCGCAATATCATCTGCTGGCAGTTAAGTAGTAATATGTCGTTTGTAAAATGTACTGCGATTCCTTGAAAATAATAAAAGATTCTTTACATATATATAGGATTCAGCAGAATATATGACGATGAAAATTAGTAATGTTAACATGTCCAGAAGTGTATGTGGAGCAGTGACTCTGTTTCGTTGAAGAGTAGAGAAGGATTAAAGAGGGCTTAGAATTAGTAAGTAGAGCGAGAAAAGAATGAGAAGTGAAAAAGAGTAGAGGGTAATATGGGTATTCTATAAAATATTTAAAATAAGTGAATTTTTACTTTTAATCACTAAAAATGAAAATCGGGTATCTTTCACTCTGTGCTCTACGTGATGAGCAGAGTTTCCATGTCTGCATTTAGTTATTTCGTAAAATTTTTATAAAAATTGAGTTATGAAATTCTGCTAATTTTTATCTACGTTTTTGCTATTTAATGATGAGTTGAATATTATCTTAAAAATAATTTTATAATTATAAATCTTTGTTGATGTTCGAAAATAATAGATAGACGTAGATTTGACGAATACAAGATGAAGAAGTATCATTTTATTTAATTATTATAAAAGTTAGATCGAAGGAGTTTAGGTCAGTGAAGATAAATTGTTATTTATTTATTTGATAGTGACTTCAATATAAAACTATATATACACATAAAATATTTATTTTGTCTCTGATGTTGACTTGCTGATATATACTGACGTGGCATGTGCATGCAAAGTGATGGTTTTGTATACACGGCAAATTAGCTATCAAAATCAATCCAGTTTGTGAAGCATGTCATGATTAACAAGCAGACTACATAATAAATGGGAGTACACCAATATGTAAATATATCGTAACATATCATGTCAATATCCATGTGCCCAAAGAGGGACCCACATCAACAATATAGCAAGTTATATTAGCATTGAGATAATATGTAATTTGAGTTTTGGTTTTAAATAGAGCACTAAAACAGTACTGAATATCGTAACAATAATTTAAATGATTAATTATACATACAATATATTATCTAATTAAATTTCAATATAATGGCAACAGCTTTACTAAAATCAAGGAGCTCATGTCTTTTTCACTCTTTATTTCATTAGTCTTTCAGTTACTTATTTTAGTTTGTCTTCTATGGCTGATTTATCCACTTCTACTAAAGTTATATGGTAATTACTTCTGTTTCCTTATTTCCTATATATATATATATATATATATTTATATATTCCTGTCTCTATTTTTATATATTTTAGCTCTTTAATCTAAAATAGTTTATCTAAGACCACTAAGATGGGGTTTATAACAAAAACAAATTAAATATAAAATAGATAATTTTCTTTTAATATCACATAAGTTTAATTGACTTTTGTGGCTGAGAATCAAAGCTAGAGAGGGAGCACTTAATAATAATCAAATAATAAATTAGATAAAACAAAAAGGCCAAGTAAGTGACCACAAATAGTACAATCCCAATTGTAGTGCAACTTGACTAGTTAGTGTTTTGGACGGTGCACTCCGCAACTGAGAACAAACTCTTCAATGCTTTCCCTACTTCCTTTCTATGTCTGACTTGAAAATGTCCAATAAGGATTCAAAGTCTTTAAAATTGAATAGTTGGAAACATTTACGAGTACTTCACAGTACTTGAAAAATGTTTTAAATTTTTGAGTTAAATATAAGTCAAATTATTTGAATTTATAAGTATTAAAAATAGTTTTTCTGTGGGGAGGATTGGATTGACCTTTTTATCTATCATTAAAAAGCTTAAAACTGAATACATGACCATTGTTTTGAATTAGGTAGGCCATCAAAAGAGAATATATACGAATACAATTATTTTAACTTCGTTAAAATAAATAGAGTAAATCATAATTTTTATAAAACAACTAGAAAAGCATATACAAAATAACAATGATTGAAAATAACTGAGAAAACCAATGGATCTTTAATGTCGATAATGTTGGTTTCACTGTGAAAGACGATAAATGCAAGACAAAAAACAACTGAAAAACATAAAACAATTCAAAACAACTCTAAAAGAACATTGGGAGATAGGGATAAAAATCGCAAATAGAAATCATTGAATGTAAAAAAACAAGAAAAATTTCAAGCTAAATATCCTTGGCCAAATATCTTTGGAAATTTTACGATTAAGCCTATAATCATGCCAAAACGAAGTAAAAAATCCAACTTGATAATGGACAAAAACACATACAAAAAAGCCCATATGGCAATTAAGGACGAATGGTATTGTCATTAATTTCTATGTGGTAAGTAAAAAATTTAACTCTCTTCTAAAACATAGTTGAAAATTTAAAAAACATACTTGGAATAATTTATCTGTATTGTTAAAAAGAATGCAATTAAAAATCCCAAAGTGAAACGAAATATATGTCCCTAAATATAAATTTGTGAATAAGTAATTTGAATGCTTTTATTTTTGTTATTTTCTTTTAACAAAAAATCCAAACCAAGCATTCTAAACTTCAAATGTGTTAAATTTGAAATCAATACAACCAAATTTTGTTTCCCTCACTGATTTGAAAAATCAGGATACATGCAACTAGTTAAAGACGACCTTGAAAAGATGATTCTAAGTTTTTGAATTCATAAAGCAAATTGAAAAAGATCAGAGAAGGTTACACATTAGAAACCAGTTTAGCAAGTGGTGCTCTTATCTCCTGCACAACACAAACAGAAAAGACAGTCTTTAGACTTGATGATGGATTCATAACATTGCTACAGGAGAGGGTTTTACAAACCTGATCTTCAACTTTCATTCGCCGAATCGAGAACTGAAAGGATGTTCAAAGCCGAAGAACCGAGATGAACTCCACGAACAACCGCTCCATATCCTACCTTGATTCTATGGCAGAGAAGCAAAATAGCATCCCATAATGCTGTTCTTCCCTGGAAAATATGAATTAAGTTCAGTAGTGATTAGGACATGTTAAAAAGAGTTTTGGCAGACTGAGAACAGTAAGCTTACAAAAGGGCAGAGAAAAATGAATGAAATCTTTTGAGGCTACATAAACTTGAAAATTGACAGTGAAGCGTTGCGTGAATGACTGACTATATTCATTTCTGTAATGCAAGTGAATTAGGATTTAAACTCTAAAGAATATAATTCCAGCAACTTACATAACGCAATCTAATGTATGCCTTATAGACCAACTTTAAAAACAATTGGCAGAGTTTTATTAGTATAAGTGCACTTCAGATCTTTGAACCACTGAAGATTCAATATGGTCCTGAAAACAAAAAATGTTGATTTGATTTCAGGGTTAAAAGTAGTTCTAAATTGGAAAAAAAAACTCCTTATGTTTCCATAAGTTGGGGACTATTTCTGTATTCTTTTTCTTGTTACAATTACTAAAATTAATTTGGTCTAGGTTCAATGACCATAGTGAATATAGAGGTACAGTTCAGGAAGTAAAAGTGCACTTTCATCAAGTTATGTTTCCCTTTCAGGGTCAGTAGAGTTAAAAGTTCTGTAGCCTATAAATTCACTTAGAAATTCAACTATTTTTAGTTTCGATTTGGTGCTCTATTATCAGGCAGACAATAAGTCTAAAAATTAAAGCAAATTCCAGTGTTTCAGCTGGCATAGAAGACCACTATTGTGATTATTTAAGGATAAACTATAACAGCAAACACTTATACATTGGCACTAACCTGCAGAGATTTGAAGCTTTTATCCCAATACAAAGGCAAAAGTCGGAGGACTTTGCTTCCCAACTGCTAATATACAAGCCCCGGGATGGACCACAGATGGCACACCAGATATGATAGCCACATACTTCTCAGGAAACCTCTCTTCGGGAAGAACTCCGAGGAACAAAAGGGATTCTTGTGACTGAGCACCGAATAGGAGGCGGGATGCGACATGTAACATCCATTTGGGATGATCTAAGAAAGCAGAGAATAGATATAACAGCAGGTGAGAGTCACTTGGAAGTTCGCCCGAATACTTTTTGCCTGCTTTGTCAGAACCATCTACACTCCCAAATAGTTATAATTCTTTAAGCATGTTCCTTCAGCAAGTTCTGCGACAAATCAAGAACAGAAAACTCAAGAACAGAAAACAAGTCATGGTATTAACTCTAGCATATTTGACATCTTGGTAAATACTACATTGTACTGTTAAACATGCATAAAAAATTCATATTTTTGAAAATATGATGTCTACCTCGGACCCTTTGCACAGTATAATCTGCACGCACACCACTTAGTGGGAGCAAGCCTCTAATCAGCTCTCCTTTCATCAATGTGTTAAGTCTCTGATGTTCAGTGATGGCATCCACACATGCTTGTACAAAAGGGAAGTATAGGATTTTGGCTGTGGTTGTTGCAAGCCAACTATAGGAGATTGCACTTCACATTGGAGGGAACGAGAAGAAGCACAATCAGATAAATTTATATGTAAAGCTAAACCATCCTAGGCCACAGATGACAGTAAAACAAGTTGCTTGAGTAATAGACAGGAATAGTGAAAGAAAACTCACAAGCTGATGCATCACGTGCTTGCAATAGATTTGCACGAAGCTGATGAAGAACCCCATCTTCATCCAAGGTAAATATCGGCTGCCACTCTTTTGGCACCATCTATCAGGGGACACATTGACAGGCACAGTAGTAGTCAATGTATCACTTCCAACCTGATTTACAGTAATGGAAACACCAACCCGCGCTGCTGCTTGCATAACCTGCAAAAAAATTACAATTATATTCACATTACAAACATATTCAGATCAAAGATGTGCATTAGAGAATGGTAGCTGAAAACCTGAATGTGACTTGTTTCGATCTTCTCAAGCAACGGATTCATTAGCATTGATGAGAACCACTGCCTCAGCCTATCCTGCCACTGCTCAATTTGAGGGTAGACACCAAAAAACTCAAAAGCCTCTACTACTTGTTCCACTGACATAGGAGGTGGGAGCTCTCCCTCTCCTTTCTTAGGAGGTGTGCTATACTTCTGGTTGGACATTCTCACAGGCCTCAGTGGCGTGCTCCTTGTAGTACCAGAAGCAGTGGCCGAGCTGGCTATTGAGCTTGGGCTGACAATGCCAAATCCCCTAATGGTGGCCGGGGGCGTAGTAGTTTCTGTCTTGACAGCTGACTCACAAAACTTCTCATCCACATTTGCCAAGAATTGCTCAAACAAGGCTTCTGTCTGTATCCCTTTTGCACTGCCTTTTGACCATGGGGTTGAAGGAGAGGATATATATTGAGAATGCAGCCGAGCAGGAGTTGAAACCAGGGGACATCCCTGACATCTTCTTTGCACTACTAGCTAACTGTTGTTGCTCCGATCCAACTAATGATGAACGAGTGGGTGTATAACCAAAAGCCCGACTTCCTAATAGGGACAAGGGGCTCCGAGGACAAAGTCATTGACTTGGGATGCTTCTTCACAACCTCATCATCCATTTTCTCACAAGGTTGCAGCTTTATGCCTAAGAGGTTCAATTGACGCTCAGAGAGCTTCTTCTGCTGATCCTTCATTCTCTTAGTCAGAACACCACCATTGCGCAGAGCCAAAGCTCGGAGGAAAGCAGATAACGTCGTGATGAACACCAGAACAAGCGCAGTTCGCAAAAATTTGAAAAGAAACACTGCAATACTCCCACAGAGGAAATTAATCAAAACAGTTAATGGGCATTACCAGAAATAGTTAGTGCATAGTGAAATCTCTTACAAGCTCCAACTTTTGATACACGGATCAATCCCAAGCTATGAGTGAGCGAGTCCTCCTGTAGGACCGACCAAGAAAAACAAGCATCAGAAGGAGAAGAAGCTACGCATGAGCACAGTGAAGAAGCAGAGAAGAATGTAAAACAATTTGAGGGGCAAGAAATGGTAGCATGGATGAGAGGGCGAGGGAAGGATAGGGGCGGAGACAAGGGCAGAGGAGGAGAAGAAGAGGACAGCGGATGAGGAAGGGGCGGAGGCTGGAGGCGGTGAGAGCGGCGGAGAAAGCGGGGTTCTGGTACACCGAGAACTCGCGCTTTCTTCGAGGAGGAGGAGGAGCAGAAGCTCCTCGATGTAGCATTAGGGTTTCGATCTGCTTCCATTGTCGTCTGGCTCGCGAGCTCGCGGGCTCTCCTCGGTCTCTGGTTTTTCAAATCTCCATGGATTTCAAATGTTCTCTTTGCAAGCTTTACTTACACTTGAACGGGGGTTCATTTGCGAATCGCACCTCATGACCATTTATAATTTATATTATGTGGCCACAAAATTAACATAAAAATTATTTATTTATTTTTCCAGTTGAACACTTGCAGGTATGACTTATGACTTTTGCATGCATAGGGTTTTTGAAATTAATTTCATTGACGTGATGCGATATAATACTAAATCATACTGATATTATGGCCACACATACAACCGAAAAAAATTAAGTAATTTTTGTATTAAAATGTGATCACGATGATTATAAAAACGCAAACGTTTCGTGTTTATGGGGAAACGAACCACTTTGAACGGGAGAATTAGAATTAGATTAAACATTTTATGGGGGTGTTTTAGTAAAACCACGTACGGCACGACAAAGTGATTAATTATTACCGTGAGGGGTTGCTGCAAAAATATAACTTCATTTATTTTTGCACGAAAAACCCACTAGTTTCAAAAATGCCAGGGGTGTTTCTGTAAACGGCATAAATTTTTTTGTCACTTTTGCAAGAGAACTCCCTTGTTTGTTAGTTATTCTCCTGAGGGGCGTCATTGCAAAAGTCACAAAAACTTCATGTAAAGTTAACCTTTCCAGGGCGTTTTATGTAAAAACCACACAAACCGTAGCATTTTTGCAAAAGCACCCCTTGTTATTAATAATAATTATGAGGGTGTCTTTTTGCAACCATAAGACTTTGCATTAAAACGCACTAATTTTAGTATATATCCAACTTTCCGGCCCTCGAGGATTGCAAAAATACCGGGTTATTTTTGGGAAGATCACTTTCATACTGCTTATTGTGTTTTTGGTCATCAGCTTCAAAAGCGTGTCAGTGGTCACTCAAGTTATAAAAGCTTTTCATCGAAAGTCACCAGACTCTCCCGTCACGATAGCCTACGTGAGGCGGCCGTAGAAAAGCCGAGTCCGAGTGATGTAAAGCATTATCAAGCTTCACGTGCCCTCGTCCCGCGTCGAGATTAAGTCGCTTAGTCATCAAAACAATGACACTCACCGCCTTTTTCTTCTTCTTCTTGTCTGCGCTCTTCTTCTCTACATTCTTCTCTCAGCCCTTTCTCCTTCTTTTCTTCTTTCTCTCGGTTCTTCTTCTCTCTAGCCCTTTTCTTCTTCATGCCATTATTCTCGGGACTCGAAGAAATCAATGCAAAGTCCGGTCCTAACAAAATGAGTTAAAAGAAACAACCCGAAATAGTGAGTCTCTCAAAACCCTAAATCCACAAAAAGCATGGTTCTTATCCACGTAGAAAAGGAGAGGAGAAACACTGGGCATTTCAATGGAAAGTGCTAGCAGAGCTCCTGGGTCGATCTCGAGCTCATGTTGAGGATGGACTTGGATGAGAGATGGAGCACTGAGAGGCGTGCATGGTGGAGGTCTCGCCAGTTAGCGTCGTAACAATCGCCTGGCATCGCTCGACCCTGTTGGCTCCTCCTCACATCGCCATGGCGTCGATGATATAAGGTCCTTCATCATCATCATCATCATCTCTCTCTCTCTCTCTCTCTCTCTCTCTCTCTCTCTCTCTCTCTCTCTCTCCACAAAAAGCAAAAGAGAAAAGAGATGCTCCGACATGTTATGCATATATCATTCACTAGGTAAGGGTGACTTGCTTAAGCTTGACAAATGCAAAGTCGACAAAAAGAAAAACATTTTTACAAATTTATCCAGTTGAATCACATCAACGAGTTGGAGTCAATAGAGATGATAGTTATGGGATTTGAACACCATCATCTCGCGATCATCTCCCGCACAATGAAACGAGATAGATGTACTGGCCCCGACATGGCAATAAAGAGCCTTTTTATCTTAGGAAGCAGTTTGAGAAACATGAAAAATAAATAAATAAAAAGAGATTAGATTCAAGTCTCTAGAATAATGGCACAAAGAAGAAGAGGGTAGAGAAGAAGAACCAGAGAAAGAAAAAGAAGGAGAGGAGAGAAGATCTGAGAAGAAGAACGAGAAGAAGAACAGAAGCAAGAAGAAGAAGAAGAAGAAGAAGAAGAAGAAGAAAAAAAGGGGCGGAGGTGTCATTGTTTTGTTATTCCGACTGACTCAGCGTGGACTAAGCCCGTAAGTCTTGATAATGTTTACATGCGATTCGGGTACAGGCTTTTCTGACCGCCACGCAGCCTATTGGGATGTGGAGAGTCTCGGGTGACTTCGTGAAAGTTTTTATAAACTCGAGTCGACCATTTTGCGATACATTTTGAAATTGGATGACTAAAATGATAATAGGGAAGCCAAGGATTGGGTGACTTCACGAAAAATTAACCCGCAAAATACCTAACAATTTTGTACAAAAACCTACTAAGTTTGAAAAAATTATTTCCGGATGCGTTTCTCAAAATTCCATAAAACTTCGAGAAAAAAACACAATAATATCTTTTTACTTGCCTAGTTTAACACATGAATTAAAAATCTGTTAAAAATTAATTAATAATTTAAAATTTTATAAAAATTTATATTAATATTTTTAAATTATTCTTATTTAAAATATTATTTAATAAAAATATGTAGTTAAGTATAATTTATCAAAAGTTATAAAATTACATTAAATATAAAAAGATAAATTTAAAAACTATATTTAATATGTTATAAATTTTATAGATAAGTAAAAAGGATAAAAAAAAAACAACTTAAATAGGACAAGTAAAAGAAACCGAGGAAATACACAATCCCATACTTACATGAATTAACCAAAATTAGAGGCCATTCAGTCATAAAAAGAAGAACAATACTTAATTCATGTCATTTATTAGTCAATTTCCTCAATTATGTCTCTCCAACTTATAATGATCATTTCTAAATCACTATCAAGAGCCCTAAATCTAAAGTGTTCTAAAAAGTAAAGAGTAGTAGGTGAAAGCCAGCTAGAATTTTGATCGGAGAGGGGTAAGGATAACCCGTATTTGCTATCTACTCGACCCTATTCCTGAGAGTGCCTTCGCTCGCTTTCCGCAATTTTAGATATGATCAGTTGCAGTTTAGGGCAGGCCCAACTATTTCTTTTTATAGTTGAAAAGAAAAAGTGAACGTAAATGTGACTCGCCCACTTCCTGTTGGTTAAGGAAACTAGAAGGAAGTCGTGCTGATTTATTCACTTTTATCCAAATAGCCGTGACATGAAATCCAACTCATTTTTAATAAATTAATAGTTTTATCCATTTTATTTTTATTTGAGATAAAGTCTAAAAATATAATGGATAAACTAGGAGTCCAAAAATACAATGTATAAACTAAGGAAACAAAAGGTGCTATCTCTACTTATCACCTTCATCCTCATCTTTCCGGTTACCAGTAGCATCCAACCTTTCTTTTGTCAACACCCACACAGGAGAAAAGATAGCCAATATTGATGATAAGTTTAGGAAAAACATAATATTTATTATTAAAAATTATATTTAATTTCAAAACCAAATGTAAATAGAGACTAACAGTAACACAACATCTTCATTGGCAGTAATATCAGAAAATACATAGATTGCAAAACATTTTACTTTTTACAAAAATCTGTTTAGGCAAACATATCCTTCCTTCTAACTATGAGTGCTCTAAGTTTAAAGGAAATGTATAGTCTTAGCTTACTAGAGTAACTAATCATCATCGGTTGAGTCGGGGCATTCATTTTCGGGAGAGCTAGGCGAAAGTTAGGGCGAAATAGTCTAACTTCCACTTATGAAATTCTATTCATTTTCGAAGTAGATTTTTAATTAAAGCTACAGCTGAGATGTCTATAAAGTATGAGAGTGTAGTCCCAGTCCATAAAAACTCGACTTTCTTCGCTACGAAAAGTCATTTTTAAACTCATGATGAACACCAAACACCCAAATTCTCCGATTCTATTTTCACTTTCCCCAACAGAATGAACAGCTGGAACTACCGGAAGGGATCTCGACTTCATCCGTTTTCACGAAAAAGTGGCAGACCTTTCCCCTTACTCACAAGCTTCTCTCGGAAATGAAAGCCCCAGATGAAGTTTACATTTTGAATATATACATCAACTCACAATAATTTATGTTAGATTATATTAAACTTTACCTAACATGATATCATAATCAGATCAATGAGTTCGTTGGCAAAGTGATTGGCTAAAATTACTAATAATCTGGATATCACATCTGTCATAACTTTTGGGTTAAAATTGAGCTGTGGTAACATATGTCGGGTATACATCCAAAAGACAAGCAATAATTTCTCATCATCATGAAATTAATAAATCTCCTCAATATCACATTCAAAGCAAGCAAGAACCAAAGAATGAATACCAAAAGAGGGGTATAATGCAAAGGGAAGGAGACAGAACCTCTAAAATAACCCATCAAAGGGATGCTCATTCTTATGGTTTTCTTCCCAGAACTTTCTTTCAACCTGGTAAAGCCAAAAACAGAGAATTAATAAACACTCTAACAAGGCTTGATTGGGATCCACACTCACCTGATCCTCATCTTCAAGGGACTAGATACAAAGTTTGATAGCTAGTTGTTCCATATGACCCTACCTAGTCACATTCAGGGACCACGTTGTTCAAGTTCATTGGCTGTATGATACACCAAAGATGCCAAATTAGAGCTCTTGTATTATGAGCACATCCACTCAATAGACCTCCACGTTCATCATCTGGTCTTTTTAAGCATCCCCAAAGACTCTGCAACATGGACAAGCAAACATAGGTTTCAAACACCTTCTCTTACCTCCAACAAGTCATGGATGAGCTCTGGTTCTCACAAAACATTCTCTTGGGCAAGACCAGGACTGCTTCCTCAACTCCTCTTCCTGCCCACCTACCAACAAACTCATCTTCAGAATCACTTCCAGGAAACAGCAGCACATCACAGGTAGCTAATACATCATAGTTTTACGATTAGTCGAATTCATTGTTCATGTATATTAACTTGAATTGTGCACTCACAGAGTAGGAAAAGCCATGCAGTATACAAAGAAAAGAAGAAACGACCTGTGCTGAATATCGTCATAGAAAGCCTCTTTTTCCAGCTGCAGCATCCTTCAACACCTACCTTGAGTGCAGATTCAGCACAGGAAGATAAGAAGAAGAAGAAGCATACGGAGAGAGATGAGGACCTACAAGAGCCTGTCTGATCTTGAAAACTATGAGCTCCAGGGGTTCATGGATCTTGGGTTTTGTATTCCACAAAGAGAAAGTGAGTTCGGAGATGATAGTGATGACCGGGACTTCAAAGACTAGTTAGAAGAGAGAGTGGAAGTGCTGAGAGGAGAGAGACCAATGAAGAGCAGGTGAAAAAAGGCCATATCTGTCAGAGGCTTGGCTTATCAGTAAACCTGATTCTCCACTCCTCAATCTCACGAATGTTGCCAAATTCTCTTGATAGAGCTGATAGAAGAAGCATCTCCGCTTTGCGGCTCGGGAGGTAGCTTCCCTGGCTCAGCAAGAATCATAAAACAATATCCAAAACAAAATCTAATGTTAACGTCTACCTGGCAGTTTCTGTGTTCTGGGTTTGTGATTATTTCATTTCTCCCAGTGATCGGAACTGCAAGGGCAGCTGCTGTAGTGGCGGAAGCACTGAAGAGAAAAATCCATCTAATCCAAGAGAAAATGATAGCAGGAATTCGCATATGCAGGAAAAGCATCCTTCTTTGTCAGCTATTATGGTGGGGCATACACAGTTGAAGGTACCCGTCATGCTGAAGGAGATGTTTTTCTTGATTGTCATGAGAGCGTGTAGAATTCTTGATATCAGCCACTTGTTTTTGATCTTATTTGTCAAGACACCAGCAAATGTAAATACAAGATGTAAAGTGTAAAATTATTGAGAAAGAAGCAATGGATAAGACTAGGCAGGAAATTTGTTTTGCTTCCCTACACATGCTGCAGCACCACATGAATTGTGTCCTATATAACAAATATTCCTGAAATGCATTGCCAACGATTGTGATACTTTTAAAATTAAATTGAATAATTATACACAGAAATAATCGGGTACAAAATTTTGCAGCGGATGGCAGGGGATTAAAAAGTAAACAAAACTGATATAGGAATGGAACACCAATGATGGTTTTGATGAAGTCTATGTGATAACTAATAATCAAAATGAAAAGCTCAACCAATTATTCAATCCGTAAAGTTGAAGAACTGGAGGCTATGGCTGTGATCTCAGAACAAAGGTTATTACACTATAAACTATCAACAAAAACTTGCTTGACTTCTGCACATCACCAATTTCACAAAATTCAAGGTTTTGTTTTGGCTGGATAAGCCAAATGGAATTCATCTTAACCAAATTTTACATGAGGCACGCACTGTCTGATTACCATTTACAAGTCCCACCTCAATACACACAATGGCAAAGCTACTATAGTTGCTTTTTAAAATTTAGCAGCTCATCAATATCATCATATCTTTGAACAAACCTTATTAAACAGTTGTTTGAACTTCAACACTTTCCACCATAAAATATCCATGTTCCTCTCAGTACATTTATCCTACAAGAGAAATCATAACCATTCCATTAGCATCGGACACTTGCTTCTACTACAGCTTCAGGCTTTAACATAATGCCCCAAATGATACCTTTTCCTCCTAGGAACCTAACCAGGCAATAAAAGTTGTCTAAATAGATAGGCATAATAAATGAGAAATATATATATATATATATATCAGGCGGTTTTATTAACGCAGTTACAAATAGGCAGCACGTGGAGAAATTAAACAAGTTGATGCAGATATTTGTTGAATAGGACCAAGGACAGTCTTTGTCCTCTAATGATTGATAGAATATATTTTAATTCTCACCAACACATAATAATTAATGTATGGTAACTGCTAGATATAAATTGGTACTCCAAGTCATATAGATCATTGGCACAATAAGTTATGGCAAAGAACCATGCCTCCCAGAATAGTGATCCGATGACTAAAGCTGATAAATCACAGCTGTGTATTGAATAAGAGTTGAGATTAAATTGGTGACAAAAATACCACAACCATCACAGGCTTTGAAATAATAGTTAATCAGAACATGAACAAATAACATAAGAAAATTCACAAATGCTGCTATGCTCCAATGACAGTAAAGAACCATGCTACGGATCAGTGACCAATAAATATGAGTTGTGTTGAGTAAGACCTGAGGAGAAGCTACTAACAAAGTATCACTGGCATCACAGACTATGAAAAACTACTTAATCTGAACATACATACATTTTAGACTCACAACAAATCCTGCTAAGCACTTTGCACCTACAGCATCTTACTGTTGTTACGGATCAGTGACTCCAGTAGTAAAGGCTGATAATGCTACTATATTGAAAAAGAACTGAGGATGGATTACTAACAAAGTATCACAAGTATCCACAAACTTCAAACAATACTTAATAAGAATACACATACAAATGATTTTTAAAAAGAAAATCACAAAAAGTCACCCTGCCATGCTCCAAAGAAATTTAGAACCAAGATCCAAAATTAGTAACTCAACATAAGAAATGAATGAAGCTTCTAGCAAAAGCATCACAAGGATCGAGACTTTAAAATTAACTTAATGAACTTACAGGTTATGTCACACGAACGCATGGATAAGCGTTGAAAAATATATT